>NW_028127138.1:0-65123 GCF_965231255.1 Vanellus vanellus | reverse complement strand
GTCCAGCTTTTGCTGCCACAGCAAAGGTGCCAGCGGGGAAAAGTAATGCTGGTTCTCATTGCCTCCTGGAACCTCTTCAAATGCCCCAGACAATTTGGCCCTCTCTGCTTCCCTGCGGACTCCATCCTCAAAAGCACCTTTTTTCGCTTTCGGCAACCTCAGGAGCAAAAAAAGACAAACGTCCAGCTTTTGCTGCCACAGCAAAGGTGCCAGCGGGGAAAAGTAATGCTGGTTCTCACTGTCTCCTGGAACCCTTTCAAATGCCCCAGACAATATGGCCCTCTCTGCTTTCCTGCGGACTCCATCCTCAAAAGCACCTGTTTTCGCTTTCGGCGCCCTCCGGAGCAAAAAACAAAAACGTCCAGCTTTTGCTGCCACAGCAAAGGTGCCAGCGGGGAAAAGTAATGCTGGTCCTCATTGCCTCCTGGAACCTCTTCAAATGCCCCAGACAATTTGGCCCTCTCTGCTTTCCTGCGGACTCCATCCTCAAAAGCACCTGTTTTCGCTTTCGGCAGCCTCTGGAGCAAAAAAGACAAACGTCCAGCTTTTGCTGCCACAGCAAAGGTGCCAGCGGGGAAAAGTAATGCTGGTCCTCATTGCCTCCTTGAACCTCTTCAAATGCCCCAGACAATTTGGCCCTCTCTGCTTTCCTGCGGACTCCATCCTCAAAAGCACCTGTTTTCGCTTTCGGCAACCTCCGGAGCAAAAAAGACAAACGTCCAGCTTTTGCTGCCACAGCAGAGGTGCCAGCGGGGAAAAGTAATGCTGGTTCTCACTGCCTCCTGGAACCTCTTCAAATGCCACAGACAATTTGGCCCTCTCTGCTTTCCTGCGGACTCCATCCTCAAAAGCACCTGTTTTCGCTTTCGGCAGCCTCCGGAGCAAAAAAGACAAACGTCCAGCTTTTGCTGTTACAGCAAAGGTGCCAGCGGGGAAAAGTAATGCTGGTTCTCACTTCTTCCTGGAACTCTTTCAAATGCCACAGACAATTTGGCCCTCTCTGCTTTCCTGCGGACTCCATCCTCAAAAGCACCTGTTTTCGCTTTCGGCAGCCTCCGGAGCAAAAAAGACAAACGTCCAGCTTTTGCTGCCACAGCAAAGGTGCCAGCGGGGAAAAGTAATGCTGGTCCTCATTGCCTCCTGGAACCTCTTCAAATGCCCCAGACAATTTGGCCCTCTCTGCTTTCCTGCGGACTCCATCCTCAAAAGCACCTGTTTTCGCTTTCGGCAGCCTCCGGAGCAAAAAAGACAAACGTCCAGCTTTTGCTGCCACAGCAAAGGTGCCAGCGGGGAAAAGTAATGCTGGTTCTCACTGCCTCCTGGAACCTCTTCAAATGCCCCAGACAATTTGGCCCTCTCTGCTTTCCTGCGGACTCCATCCTCAAAAGAATCCTGTTTTCGCTTTCGGCAGCCTCCGGAGCAAAAAAGACAAACGTCCAGGTTTTGCTGCCACAGCAAAGGTGCCAGCGGGGAAAAGTAATGCTGGTTCTCACTGCCTCCTGGAACCTCTTCAAATGCCACAGACAATTTGGCCCTCTCTGCTTTCCTGCGTACTCCATCCACAAAAGCACCTTTTTTCGCTTTCGGCAACCTCCGGAGCAAAAAAGACAAACGTCCAGGTTTTGCTGCCACAGCAAAGGTGCCAGCAGGGAAAAGTGATGCTGGTCCTCATTGCCTCCTGGAACCTCTTCAAATGCCCCAGACAATTTGGCCCTCTCTGCTTTCCTGCGGACTCCATCCTCAAAAGCACCTTTTTTCGCTTTCGGCAACCTCAGGAGCAAAAAAGACAAACGTCCAGCTTTTGCTGCCACAGCAAAGGTGCTAGCGGGGAAAAGTAATGCTGGTTCTCACTGCCTCCTGGAACCTCTTCAAATGCCAGAGACAATTTGGCCCTCTCTGCTTTCCTGCGGACTCCATCCTCAAAAGCACCTTTTTTCGCTTTCGGCAACCTCCGGAGCAAAAAAGACAAACGTCCAGCTTTTGCTGCCACAGCAAAGGTGCCAGCGGGGAAAAGTAAGGCTGGTTCTCATTGCCTCCTGGAACCTCTTCAAATGCCCCAGAATATTTGGCCCTCTCTGCTTTCCTGCGGACTATATCCTCAAAAGCACCTTTTTTCGCTTTCGGCAACCTCAGGAGCAAAAAAGACAAACGTCCAGCTTTTGCTGCCACAGCAAAGGTGCCAGCGGGGAAAAGTAATGCTGGTTCTCACTGTCTCCTGGAACCCTTTCAAATGCCCCAGACAATATGGCCCTCTCTGCTTTCCTGCGGACTCCATCCTCAAAAGCACCTGTTTTCGCTTTCGGCGCCCTCCGCAGCAAAAAACAAAAACGTCCAGCTTTTGCTGCCACAGCAAAGGTGCCAGCGGGGAAAAGTAATGCTGGTTCTCATTGCCTCCTGGAACCTCTTCAAATGCCCCAGACAATTTGGCCCTCTCTGCTTCCCTGTGGACTCCATCCTCAAAAGCTCCTGTTTTCGCTTTCGGCAACCTCCGGAGCAAAAAAGACAAACGTCCAGCTTTTGCTGCCACAGCAAAGGTGCCAGCGGGGAAAAGTAATGCTGGTCCTCATTGCCTCCTGGAACCTCTTCAAATGCCCCAGACAATTTGGCCCTCTCTGCTTTCCTGCGGACTCCATCCTCAAAAGCACCTGTTTTCGCTTTCGGCAACCTCAGGAGCAAAAAAGACAAACGTCCAGCTTTTGCTGCCACAGCAAAGGTGCCAGCGGGGAAAAGTAATGCTGGTTCTCACTGTCTCCTGGAACCCTTTCAAATGCCCCAGACAATATGGCCCTCTCTGCTTTCCTGCGGACTCCATCCTCAAAAGCACCTGTTTTCGCTTTCGGCGCCCTCCGGAGCAAAAAACAAAAACGTCCAGCTTTTGCTGCCACAGCAAAGGTGCCAGCGGGGAAAAGTAATGCTGGTTCTCATTGCCTCCTGGAACCTCTTCAAATGCCCCAGACAATTTGGCCCTCTCTGCTTTCCTGCGGACTCCATCCTCAAAAGCACCTTTTTTAGCTTTCGGCAACCTCAGGAGCAAAAAAGACAAACGTCCAGCTTTTGCTGCCACAGCAAAGGTGCTAGCGGGGAAAAGTAATGCTGGTTCTCACTGCCTCCTGGAACCTCTTCAAATGCCACAGACAATTTGGCCCTCTCTGCTTTCCTGCGGACTCCATCCTCAAAAGAATCCTGTTTTCGCTTTCGGCAGCCTCCGGAGCAAAAAAGACAAACGTCCAGCTTTTGCTGCCACAGCAAAGGTGCCAGCGGGGAAAAGTAATGCTGGTTCTCACTGCCTCCTGGAACCCTTTCAAATGCCCCAGACAATTTGGCCCTCTCTGCTTTCCTGCGGACTCCATCCTCAAAAGCACCTGTTTTCGCTTTCGGCAACCTCCGGAGCAAAAAAGACAAACGTCCAGCTTTTGCTGCCACAGCAAAGGTGCCAGCGGGGAAAAGTAATGCTGGTTCTCATTGCCTCCTGGAACCTCTTCAAATGCCCCAGACAATTTGGCCCTCTCTGCTTTCCTGCGGACTCCATCCTCAAAAGCACCTTTTTTAGCTTTCGGCAACCTCAGGAGCAAAAAAGACAAACGTCCAGCTTTTGCTGCCACAGCAAAGGTGCCAGCGGGAAAAAGTAATGCTGGTTCTCACTGTCTCCTGGAACCCTTTCAAATGCCCCAGACAATATGGCCCTCTCTGCTTTCCTGCGGACTCCATCCTCAAAAGCACCTGTTTTCGCTTTCGGCAACCTCCGGAGCAAAAAACAAAAACGTCCAGCTTTTGCTGCCACAGCAAAGGTGCCAGCGGGGAAAAGTAATGCTGGTTCTCATTGCCTCCTGGAACCTCTTCAAATGCCCCAGACAATTTGGCCCTCTCTGCTTCCCTGCGGACTCCATCCTCAAAAGCACCTTTTTTCGCTTTCGGCAACCTCAGGAGCAAAAAAGACAAACGTCCAGCTTTTGCTGCCACAGCAAAGGTGCCAGCGGGGAAAAGTAATGCTGGTTCTCACTGTCTCCTGGAACCCTTTCAAATGCCCCAGACAATATGGCCCTCTCTGCTTTCCTGCGGACTCCATCCTCAAAAGCACCTGTTTTCGCTTTCGGCGCCCTCCGGAGCAAAAAACAAAAACGTCCAGCTTTTGCTGCCACAGCAAAGGTGCCAGCGGGGAAAAGTAATGCTGGTCCTCATTGCCTCCTGGAACCTCTTCAAATGCCCCAGACAATTTGGCCCTCTCTGCTTTCCTGCGGACTCCATCCTCAAAAGCACCTGTTTTCGCTTTCGGCAGCCTCTGGAGCAAAAAAGACAAACGTCCAGCTTTTGCTGCCACAGCAAAGGTGCCAGCGGGGAAAAGTAATGCTGGTCCTCATTGCCTCCTTGAACCTCTTCAAATGCCCCAGACAATTTGGCCCTCTCTGCTTTCCTGCGGACTCCATCCTCAAAAGCACCTGTTTTCGCTTTCGGCAACCTCCGGAGCAAAAAAGACAAACGTCCAGCTTTTGCTGCCACAGCAGAGGTGCCAGCGGGGAAAAGTAATGCTGGTTCTCACTGCCTCCTGGAACCTCTTCAAATGCCACAGACAATTTGGCCCTCTCTGCTTTCCTGCGGACTCCATCCTCAAAAGCACCTGTTTTCGCTTTCGGCAGCCTCCGGAGCAAAAAAGACAAACGTCCAGCTTTTGCTGTTACAGCAAAGGTGCCAGCGGGGAAAAGTAATGCTGGTTCTCACTTCTTCCTGGAACTCTTTCAAATGCCACAGACAATTTGGCCCTCTCTGCTTTCCTGCGGACTCCATCCTCAAAAGCACCTGTTTTCGCTTTCGGCAGCCTCCGGAGCAAAAAAGACAAACGTCCAGCTTTTGCTGCCACAGCAAAGGTGCCAGCGGGGAAAAGTAATGCTGGTCCTCATTGCCTCCTGGAACCTCTTCAAATGCCCCAGACAATTTGGCCCTCTCTGCTTTCCTGCGGACTCCATCCTCAAAAGCACCTGTTTTCGCTTTCGGCAGCCTCCGGAGCAAAAAAGACAAACGTCCAGCTTTTGCTGCCACAGCAAAGGTGCCAGCGGGGAAAAGTAATGCTGGTTCTCACTGCCTCCTGGAACCTCTTCAAATGCCCCAGACAATTTGGCCCTCTCTGCTTTCCTGCGGACTCCATCCTCAAAAGAATCCTGTTTTCGCTTTCGGCAGCCTCCGGAGCAAAAAAGACAAACGTCCAGGTTTTGCTGCCACAGCAAAGGTGCCAGCGGGGAAAAGTAATGCTGGTTCTCACTGCCTCCTGGAACCTCTTCAAATGCCACAGACAATTTGGCCCTCTCTGCTTTCCTGCGTACTCCATCCACAAAAGCACCTTTTTTCGCTTTCGGCAACCTCCGGAGCAAAAAAGACAAACGTCCAGGTTTTGCTGCCACAGCAAAGGTGCCAGCAGGGAAAAGTGATGCTGGTCCTCATTGCCTCCTGGAACCTCTTCAAATGCCCCAGACAATTTGGCCCTCTCTGCTTTCCTGCGGACTCCATCCTCAAAAGCACCTTTTTTCGCTTTCGGCAACCTCAGGAGCAAAAAAGACAAACGTCCAGCTTTTGCTGCCACAGCAAAGGTGCTAGCGGGGAAAAGTAATGCTGGTTCTCACTGCCTCCTGGAACCTCTTCAAATGCCAGAGACAATTTGGCCCTCTCTGCTTTCCTGCGGACTCCATCCTCAAAAGCACCTTTTTTCGCTTTCGGCAACCTCCGGAGCAAAAAAGACAAACGTCCAGCTTTTGCTGCCACAGCAAAGGTGCCAGCGGGGAAAAGTAAGGCTGGTTCTCATTGCCTCCTGGAACCTCTTCAAATGCCCCAGAATATTTGGCCCTCTCTGCTTTCCTGCGGACTATATCCTCAAAAGCACCTTTTTTCGCTTTCGGCAACCTCAGGAGCAAAAAAGACAAACGTCCAGCTTTTGCTGCCACAGCAAAGGTGCCAGCGGGGAAAAGTAATGCTGGTTCTCACTGTCTCCTGGAACCCTTTCAAATGCCCCAGACAATATGGCCCTCTCTGCTTTCCTGCGGACTCCATCCTCAAAAGCACCTGTTTTCGCTTTCGGCGCCCTCCGCAGCAAAAAACAAAAACGTCCAGCTTTTGCTGCCACAGCAAAGGTGCCAGCGGGGAAAAGTAATGCTGGTTCTCATTGCCTCCTGGAACCTCTTCAAATGCCCCAGACAATTTGGCCCTCTCTGCTTCCCTGTGGACTCCATCCTCAAAAGCTCCTGTTTTCGCTTTCGGCAACCTCCGGAGCAAAAAAGACAAACGTCCAGCTTTTGCTGCCACAGCAAAGGTGCCAGCGGGGAAAAGTAATGCTGGTCCTCATTGCCTCCTGGAACCTCTTCAAATGCCCCAGACAATTTGGCCCTCTCTGCTTTCCTGCGGACTCCATCCTCAAAAGCACCTGTTTTCGCTTTCGGCAACCTCAGGAGCAAAAAAGACAAACGTCCAGCTTTTGCTGCCACAGCAAAGGTGCCAGCGGGGAAAAGTAATGCTGGTTCTCACTGTCTCCTGGAACCCTTTCAAATGCCCCAGACAATATGGCCCTCTCTGCTTTCCTGCGGACTCCATCCTCAAAAGCACCTGTTTTCGCTTTCGGCGCCCTCCGGAGCAAAAAACAAAAACGTCCAGCTTTTGCTGCCACAGCAAAGGTGCCAGCGGGGAAAAGTAATGCTGGTCCTCATTGCCTCCTGGAACCTCTTCAAATGCCCCAGACAATTTGGCCCTCTCTGCTTTCCTGCGGACTCCATCCTCAAAAGCACCTGTTTTCGCTTTCGGCAACCTCCGGAGCAAAAAAGACAAACGTCCAGCTTTTGCTGCCACAGCAAAGGTGCCAGCGGGGAAAAGTGATGCTGGTCCTCATTGCCTCCTGGAACCTCTTCAAATGCCCCAGACAATTTGGCCCTCTCTGCTTTCCTGCGGACTCCATCCTCAAAAGCACCTTTTTTATCTTTCGGCAACCTCAGGAGCAAAAAAGACAAATGTCCAGCTTTTGCTGCCACAGCAAAGGTGCTAGCGGGGAAAAGTAATGCTGGTTCTCACTGCCTCCTGGAACCTCTTCAAATGCCCCAGACAATTTGGCCCTCTCTGCTTTCCTGCGGACTCCATCCTCAAAGCACCTGTTTTCGCTTTCGGCAACCTCCGGAGCAAAAAAGACAAACGTCCAGCTTTTGCTGCCACAGCAAAGGTGCCAGCGGGGAAAAGATAATGCTGGTTCTCACTGCCTCCTGGAATCTCTTCAAATGCCCCAGACAATTTGGCCCTCTCTGCTTTCCTGCGGACTCCATCCTCAAAAGCACCTGTTTTCGCTTTCGGCAACCTCCGGAGCAAAAAAGACAAACGTCCAGCTTTTGCTGCCACAGCAAAGGTGCCAGCGGGGAAAAGTAATGCTGGTTCTCACTGCCTCCTGGAACCCTTTCAAATGCCCCAGACAATTTGGCCCTCTCTGCTTTCCTGCGGACTCCATCCTCAAAAGCACCTTTTTTCGCTTTCGGCAACCTCCGGAGCAAAAAAGACAAACGTCCAGCTTTTGCTGCCACAGCAAAGGTGCCAGCGGGGAAAAGTAATGCTGGTCCTCATTGCCTCCTGGAACCTTTTCAAATGCCCCAGACAATTTGGCCCTCTCTGCTTTCCTGCGGACTCCATCCTCAAAAGCACCTGTTTTCGCTTTCGGCAACCTCCGGAGCAAAAAAGACAAATGTCCAGGTTTTGCTGCCACAGCAAAGGTGCCAGCGGGGAAAAGTAATGCTGGTTCTCACTGCC
This sequence comes from Vanellus vanellus, assembly GCF_965231255.1. NCBI lineage: Eukaryota > Metazoa > Chordata > Aves > Charadriiformes > Charadriidae > Vanellus > Vanellus vanellus. The sequence goes on along the minus strand of NW_028127138.1, from coordinate 57,359 downwards.
TCCTGGAACCCTTTCAAATGCCCCAGACAATTTGGCCCTCTCTGCTTTCCTGCGGACTCCATCCTCAAAGCACCTGTTTTCGCTTTCGGCAACCTCCGGAGCAAAAAAGACAAACGTCCAGCTTTTGCTGCCACAGCAAAGGTGCCAGCGGGGAAAAGATAATGCTGGTTCTCACTGCCTCCTGGAATCTCTTCAAATGCCCCAGACAATTTGGCCCTCTCTGCTTTCCTGCGGACTCCATCCTCAAAAGCACCTGTTTTCGCTTTCGGCAACCTCCGGAGCAAAAAAGACAAACGTCCAGCTTTTGCTGCAACAGCAAAGGTGCCAGCGGGGAAAAGTAATGCTGGTTCTCACTGCCTCCTGGAACCCTTTCAAATGCCCCAGACAATTTTGCCCTCTCTGCTTTCCTGCGGACTCCATCCTCAAAAGCACCTGTTTTCGCTTTCGGCAACCTCCGGAGCAAAAAAGACAAACGTCCAGCTTTTGCTGCCACAGCAAAGGTGCCAGCGGGGAAAAGTAATGCTGGTTCTCACTGCCTCCTGGAACCCTTTCAAATGCCCCAGACAATTTGGCCCTCTCTGCTTTCCTGCGGACTCCATCCTCAAAAGCACCTGTTTTCGCTTTCGGCATCCTCAGGAGCAAAAAAGACAAACGTCCAGCTTTTGCTGCCACAGCAAAGGTGCCAGCGGGGAAAAGTGATGCTGGTCCTCATTGCCTCCTGGAACCTCTTCAAATGCCCCAGACAATTTGGCCCTCTCTGCTTTCCTGCGGACTCCATCCTCAAAAGCACCTTTTTTATCTTTCGGCAACCTCAGGAGCAAAAAAGACAAATGTCCAGCTTTTGCTGCCACAGCAAAGGTGCCAGCGGGGAAAAGTAATGCTGGTCCTCATTGCCTCCTGGAACCTTTTCAAATGCCCCAGACAATTTGGCCCTCTCTGCTTTCCTGCGGACTCCATCCTCAAAAGCACCTGTTTTCGCTTTCGGCAACCTCCGGAGCAAAAAAGACAAACGTCCAGGTTTTGCTGCCACAGCAAAGGTGCCAGCGGGGAAAAGTAATGCTGGTTCTCACTGCCTCCTTGAACCTCTTCAAATGCCACAGACAATTTTGCCCTCTCTGCTTTCCTGCAGACTCCATCCTCAAAAGCACCTGTTTTCGCTTTCGGCAGCCTCCGGAGCAAAAAAGACAAACGTCCAGCTTTTGCTGCAACAGCAAAGGTGCCAGCGGGGAAAAGTAATGCTGGTTCTCACTGCCTCCTGGAACCCTTTCAAATGCCCCAGACAATTTTGCCCTCTCTGCTTTCCTGCGTACTCCATCCTCAAAAGCACCTTTTTTCGCTTTCGGCAACCTCCGGAGCAAAAAAGACAAACGTCCAGGTTTTGCTGCCACAGCAAAGGTGCCAGCAGGGAAAAGTGATGCTGGTCCTCATTGCCTCCTGGAACCTCTTCAAATGCCCCAGACAATTTGGCCCTCTCTGCTTTCCTGCGGACTCCATCCTCAAAAGCACCTTTTTTCGCTTTCGGCAACCTCAGGAGCAAAAAAGACAAACGTCCAGCTTTTGCTGCCACAGCAAAGGTGCTAGCGGGGAAAAGCAATACTGGTTCTCACTGCCTCCTGGAACCTCTTCAAATGCCACAGACAATTTGGCCCTCTCTGCTTTCCTGCGGACTCCATCCTCAAAAGCACCTGTTTTCGCTTTCGGCAACCTCCGGAGCAAAAAAGACAAACGTCCAGCTTTTGCTGCCACAGCAAAGGTGCCAGCGGGGAAAAGTAATGCTGGTTCTCACTGCCTCCTGGAACCCTTTCAAATGCCCCAGACAATTTGGCCCTCTCTGCTTTCCTGCGGACTCCATCCTCAAAAGCACCTGTTTTCGCTTTCGGCATCCTCAGGAGCAAAAAAGACAAACGTCCAGCTTTTGCTGCCACAGCAAAGGTGCCAGCGGGGAAAAGTGATGCTGGTCCTCATTGCCTCCTGGAACCTCTTCAAATGCCCCAGACAATTTGGCCCTCTCTGCTTTCCTGCGGACTCCATCCTCAAAAGCACCTTTTTTATCTTTCGGCAACCTCAGGAGCAAAAAAGACAAATGTCCAGCTTTTGCTGCCACAGCAAAGGTGCTAGCGGGGAAAAGTAATGCTGGTTCTCACTGCCTCCTGGAACCTCTTCAAATGCCCCAGACAATTTGGCCCTCTCTGCTTTCCTGCGGACTCCATCCTCAAAGCACCTGTTTTCGCTTTCGGCAACCTCCGGAGCAAAAAAGACAAACGTCCAGCTTTTGCTGCCACAGCAAAGGTGCCAGCGGGGAAAAGTAATGCTGGTTCTCACTGCCTCCTGGAATCTCTTCAAATGCCCCAGACAATTTGGCCCTCTCTGCTTTCCTGCGGACTCCATCCTCAAAAGCACCTGTTTTCGCTTTCGGCAACCTCCGGAGCAAAAAAGACAAACGTCCAGCTTTTGCTGCCACAGCAAAGGTGCCAGCGGGGAAAAGTAATGCTGGTTCTCACTGCCTCCTGGAACCCTTTCAAATGCCCCAGACAATTTGGCCCTCTCTGGTTTCCTGCGGACTCCATCCTCAAAAGCACCTTTTTTCGCTTTCGGCCACCTCTGGAGCAAAAAAGACAAACGTCCAGCTTTTGCTGCCACAGCAAAGGTGCCAGCGGGGAAAAGTAATGCTGGTTCTCACTGCCTCCTGGAACCCTTTCAAATGCCCCAGACAATTTGGCCCTCTCTGCTTTCCTGCGGACTCCATCCTCAAAAGCACCTGTTTTCGCTTTTGGCAACCTCCGGAGCAAAAAAGACAAACGTCCAGCTTTTGCTGCAACAGCAAAGGTGCCAGCGGGGAAAAGTAATGCTGGTTCTCACTGCCTCCTGGAACCCTTTCAAATGCCCCAGACAATTTTGCCCTCTCTGCTTTCCTGCGTACTCCATCCTCAAAAGCACCTTTTTTCGCTTTCGGCAACCTCCGGAGCAAAAAAGACAAACGTCCAGGTTTTGCTGCCACAGCAAAGGTGCCAGCAGGGAAAAGTGATGCTGGTCCTCATTGCCTCCTGGAACCTCTTCAAATGCCCCAGACAATTTGGCCCTCTCTGCTTTCCTGCGGACTCCATCCTCAAAAGCACCTTTTTTCGCTTTCCGCAACCTCCGGAGCAAAAAAGACAAACGTCCAGCTTTTGCTGCCACAGCAAAGGTGCTAGCGGGGAAAAGTAATGCTGGTTCTCACTGCCTCCTGGAACCTCTTCAAATGCCACAGACAATTTGGCCCTCTCTGCTTTCCTGCGGACTCCATCCTCAAAAGCACCTGTTTTCGCTTTCGGCCACCTCTGGAGCAAAAAAGACAAACGTCCAGCTTTTGCTGCCACAGCAAAGGTGCCAGCGGGGAAAAGTAATGCTGGTTCTCACTGCCTCCTGGAACCCTTTCAAATGCCCCAGACAATTTGGCCCTCTCTGCTTTCCTGCGGACTCCATCCTCAAAAGCACCTGTTTTCGCTTTCGGCAACCTCCGGAGCAAAAAAGACAAACGTCCAGCTTTTGCTGCCACAGCAAAGGTGCCAGCGGGGAAAAGTAATGCTGGTTCTCATTGCCTCCTGGAACCTCTTCAAATGCCCCAGACAATTTGGCCCTCTCTGCTTTCCTGCGGACTCCATCCTCAAAAGCAGCTTTTTTAGCTTTCGGCAACCTCAGGAGCAAAAAAGACAAACGTCCAGCTTTTGCTGCCACAGCAAAGGTGCCAGCGGGAAAAAGTAATGCTGGTTCTCACTGTCTCCTGGAACCCTTTCAAATGCCCCAGACAATATGGCCCTCTCTGCTTTCCTGCGGACTCCATCCTCAAAAGCACCTGTTTTCGCTTTCGGCAACCTCCGGAGCAAAAAACAAAAACGTCCAGCTTTTGCTGCCACAGCAAAGGTGCCAGCGGGGAAAAGTAATGCTGGTTCTCATTGCCTCCTGGAACCTCTTCAAATGCCCCAGACAATTTGGCCCTCTCTGCTTCCCTGCGGACTCCATCCTCAAAAGCACCTTTTTTCGCTTTCGGCAACCTCAGGAGCAAAAAAGACAAACGTCCAGCTTTTGCTGCCACAGCAAAGGTGCCAGCGGGGAAAAGTAATGCTGGTTCTCACTGTCTCCTGGAACCCTTTCAAATGCCCCAGACAATATGGCCCTCTCTGCTTTCCTGCGGACTCCATCCTCAAAAGCACCTGTTTTCGCTTTCGGCGCCCTCCGGAGCAAAAAACAAAAACGTCCAGCTTTTGCTGCCACAGCAAAGGTGCCAGCGGGGAAAAGTAATGCTGGTCCTCATTGCCTCCTGGAACCTCTTCAAATGCCCCAGACAATTTGGCCCTCTCTGCTTTCCTGCGGACTCCATCCTCAAAAGCACCTGTTTTCGCTTTCGGCAGCCTCTGGAGCAAAAAAGACAAACGTCCAGCTTTTGCTGCCACAGCAAAGGTGCCAGCGGGGAAAAGTAATGCTGGTCCTCATTGCCTCCTTGAACCTCTTCAAATGCCCCAGACAATTTGGCCCTCTCTGCTTTCCTGCGGACTCCATCCTCAAAAGCACCTGTTTTCGCTTTCGGCAGCCTCCGGAGCAAAAAAGACAAACGTCCAGCTTTTGCTGCCACAGCAGAGGTGCCAGCGGGGAAAAGTAATGCTGGTTCTCACTGCCTCCTGGAACCTCTTCAAATGCCACAGACAATTTGGCCCTCTCTGCTTTCCTGCGGACTCCATCCTCAAAAGCACCTGTTTTCGCTTTCGGCAGCCTCCGGAGCAAAAAAGACAAACGTCCAGCTTTTGCTGCCACAGCAAAGGTGCCAGCGGGGAAAAGTAATGCTGGTTCTCACTTCTTCCTGGAACTCTTTCAAATGCCACAGACAATTTGGCCCTCTCTGCTTTCCTGCGGACTCCATCCTCAAAAGCACCTGTTTTCGCTTTCGGCAGCCTCCGGAGCAAAAAAGACAAACGTCCAGCTTTTGCTGCCACAGCAAAGGTGCCAGCGGGGAAAAGTAATGCTGGTCCTCATTGCCTCCTGGAACCTCTTCAAATGCCCCAGACAATTTGGCCCTCTCTGCTTTCCTGCGGACTCCATCCTCAAAAGCACCTGTTTTCGCTTTCGGCAGCCTCCGGAGCAAAAAAGACAAACGTCCAGCTTTTGCTGCCACAGCAAAGGTGCCAGCGGGGAAAAGTAATGCTGGTTCTCACTGCCTCCTGGAACCTCTTCAAATGCCACAGACAATTTGGCCCTCTCTGCTTTCCTGCGGACTCCATCCTCAAAAGAATCCTGTTTTCGCTTTCGGCAGCCTCCGGAGCAAAAAAGACAAACGTCCAGCTTTTGCTGCCACAGCAAAGGTGCCAGCGGGGAAAAGTAATGCTGGTTCTCACTGCCTCCTGGAACCCTTTCAAATGCCCCAGACAATTTGGCCCTCTCTGCTTTCCTGCGGACTCCATCCTCAAAAGCACCTGTTTTCGCTTTCGGCAACCTCAGGAGCAAAAAAGACAAACGTCCAGCTTTTGCTGCCACAGCAAAGGTGCCAGCGGGGAAAAGTAATGCTGGTTCTCATTGCCTCCTGGAACCTCTTCAAATGCCCCAGACAATTTGGCCCTCTCTGCTTTCCTGCGGACTCCATCCTCAAAAGCACCTTTTTTAGCTTTCGGCAACCTCAGGAGCAAAAAAGACAAACGTCCAGCTTTTGCTGCCACAGCAAAGGTGCTAGCGGGGAAAAGTAATGCTGGTTCTCACTGCCTCCTGGAACCTCTTCAAATGCCACAGACAATTTGGCCCTCTCTGCTTTCCTGCGGACTCCATCCTCAAAAGAATCCTGTTTTCGCTTTCGGCAGCCTCCGGAGCAAAAAAGACAAACGTCCAGCTTTTGCTGCCACAGCAAAGGTGCCAGCGGGGAAAAGTAATGCTGGTTCTCACTGCCTCCTGGAACCCTTTCAAATGCCCCAGACAATTTGGCCCTCTCTGCTTTCCTGCGGACTCCATCCTCAAAAGCACCTGTTTTCGCTTTCGGCAACCTCCGGAGCAAAAAAGACAAACGTCCAGCTTTTGCTGCCACAGCAAAGGTGCCAGCGGGGAAAAGTAATGCTGGTTCTCATTGCCTCCTGGAACCTCTTCAAATGCCCCAGACAATTTGGCCCTCTCTGCTTTCCTGCGGACTCCATCCTCAAAAGCACCTTTTTTAGCTTTCGGCAACCTCAGGAGCAAAAAAGACAAACGTCCAGCTTTTGCTGCCACAGCAAAGGTGCCAGCGGGAAAAAGTAATGCTGGTTCTCACTGTCTCCTGGAACCCTTTCAAATGCCCCAGACAATATGGCCCTCTCTGCTTTCCTGCGGACTCCATCCTCAAAAGCACCTGTTTTCGCTTTCGGCAACCTCCGGAGCAAAAAACAAAAACGTCCAGCTTTTGCTGCCACAGCAAAGGTGCCAGCGGGGAAAAGTAATGCTGGTTCTCATTGCCTCCTGGAACCTCTTCAAATGCCCCAGACAATTTGGCCCTCTCTGCTTCCCTGCGGACTCCATCCTCAAAAGCACCTTTTTTCGCTTTCGGCAACCTCAGGAGCAAAAAAGACAAACGTCCAGCTTTTGCTGCCACAGCAAAGGTGCCAGCGGGGAAAAGTAATGCTGGTTCTCACTGTCTCCTGGAACCCTTTCAAATGCCCCAGACAATATGGCCCTCTCTGCTTTCCTGCGGACTCCATCCTCAAAAGCACCTGTTTTCGCTTTCGGCGCCCTCCGGAGCAAAAAACAAAAACGTCCAGCTTTTGCTGCCACAGCAAAGGTGCCAGCGGGGAAAAGTAATGCTGGTCCTCATTGCCTCCTGGAACCTCTTCAAATGCCCCAGACAATTTGGCCCTCTCTGCTTTCCTGCGGACTCCATCCTCAAAAGCACCTGTTTTCGCTTTCGGCAGCCTCTGGAGCAAAAAAGACAAACGTCCAGCTTTTGCTGCCACAGCAAAGGTGCCAGCGGGGAAAAGTAATGCTGGTCCTCATTGCCTCCTTGAACCTCTTCAAATGCCCCAGACAATTTGGCCCTCTCTGCTTTCCTGCGGACTCCATCCTCAAAAGCACCTGTTTTCGCTTTCGGCAACCTCCGGAGCAAAAAAGACAAACGTCCAGCTTTTGCTGCCACAGCAGAGGTGCCAGCGGGGAAAAGTAATGCTGGTTCTCACTGCCTCCTGGAACCTCTTCAAATGCCACAGACAATTTGGCCCTCTCTGCTTTCCTGCGGACTCCATCCTCAAAAGCACCTGTTTTCGCTTTCGGCAGCCTCCGGAGCAAAAAAGACAAACGTCCAGCTTTTGCTGTTACAGCAAAGGTGCCAGCGGGGAAAAGTAATGCTGGTTCTCACTTCTTCCTGGAACTCTTTCAAATGCCACAGACAATTTGGCCCTCTCTGCTTTCCTGCGGACTCCATCCTCAAAAGCACCTGTTTTCGCTTTCGGCAGCCTCCGGAGCAAAAAAGACAAACGTCCAGCTTTTGCTGCCACAGCAAAGGTGCCAGCGGGGAAAAGTAATGCTGGTCCTCATTGCCTCCTGGAACCTCTTCAAATGCCCCAGACAATTTGGCCCTCTCTGCTTTCCTGCGGACTCCATCCTCAAAAGCACCTGTTTTCGCTTTCGGCAGCCTCCGGAGCAAAAAAGACAAACGTCCAGCTTTTGCTGCCACAGCAAAGGTGCCAGCGGGGAAAAGTAATGCTGGTTCTCACTGCCTCCTGGAACCTCTTCAAATGCCACAGACAATTTGGCCCTCTCTGCTTTCCTGCGGACTCCATCCTCAAAAGAATCCTGTTTTCGCTTTCGGCAGCCTCCGGAGCAAAAAAGACAAACGTCCAGGTTTTGCTGCCACAGCAAAGGTGCCAGCGGGGAAAAGTAATGCTGGTTCTCACTGCCTCCTGGAACCTCTTCAAATGCCACAGACAATTTGGCCCTCTCTGCTTTCCTGCGGACTCCATCCTCAAAAGCACGTGTTTTCGCTTTTGGCAACTTCCGGAGCAAAAAAGACAAACGTCCAGCTTTTGCTGCCACAGCAAAGGTGCCAGCGGGGAAAAGTAATGCTAGTTCTCACTGCCTCCTGGAACTCTTTCAAATGCCACAGACAATTTGGCCCTCTCTGCTTTCCTGCGGACTCCATCCTCAAAAGCACCTGTTTTCGCTTTAGGCAGCCTCCGGAGCAAAAAAGACAAACGTCCAGCTTTTGCTGCCACAGCAAAGGTGCCAGCGGGGAAAAGTAATGCTGGTCCTCATTGCCTCCTGGAACCTCTTCAAATGCCCCAGACAATTTGGCCCTCTCTGCTTTCCTGCGGACTCCATCCTTAAAAGCACCTGTTTTCGCTTTTGGCAGCCTCCGGAGCAAAAAAGACAAACGTCCAGCTTTTGCTGCCACAGCAAAGGTGCCAGCGGGCAAAAGTAATGCTGGTTCTCACTGCCTCCTGGAACCCTTTCAAATGCCCCAGACAATTTGGCCCTCTCTGCTTTCCTGCGGACTCCATACTCAAAAGCACCTGTTTTCGCTTTCGGCAACCTCCGGAGCAAAAAAGAAAAACGTCCAGCTTTTGCTGCCACAGCAAAGGTGCCAGCGGGGAAAAGTAATGCTGGTTCTCATTGCCTCCTGGAACCTCTTCAAATGCCCCAGAAAATTTGGCCCTCTCTGCTTTCCTGCGGACTCCATCCTCAAAAGCACCTTTTTTCGCTTTCGGCAGCCTCCGGAGCAAAAAAGACAAACGTCCAGCTTTTGCTGCCACAGCAAAGGTGCCAGCGGGGAAAAGTGATGCATGTCCTCATTGCCTCCTGGAACCTCTTCAAATGCCCCAGACAATTTGGCCCTCTCTGCTTTCCTGCGGACTCCATCCTCAAAAGCACCTTTTTTCGCTTTCGGCAACCTCAGGAGCAAAAAAGACAAACGTCCAGCTTTTGCTGCCACAGCAAAGGTGCTAGCGGGGAAAAGTAATGCTGGTTCTTACTGCCTCCTGGAACCTCTTCAAATGCCACAGACAATTTGGCCCTCTCTGCTTTCCTGCGGACTCCATCCTCAAAAGCACCTGTTTTCGCTTTCGGCATCCTCTGGAGCAAAAAAGGCAAATGTCCAGGTTTTGCTGCCACAGCAAAGGTGCCAGCGGGGAAAAGTAATGCTGGTTCTCACTGCCTCCTGGAACCCTTTCAAATGCCACAGACAATTTGGCCCTCTCTGCTTTCCTGCGGACTCCATCCTCAAAAGCACCTGTTTTCGCTTTCGGCAACCTCCGGAGCAAAAAAGACAAACGTCCAGCTTTTGCTGCCACAGCAAAGGTGCCAGCGGGGAAAAGTAATGCTGGTCCTCATTGCCTCCTGGAACCTTTTCAAATGCCCCAGACAATTTGGCCCTCTCTGCTTTCCTGCGGACTCCATCCTCAAAAGCACCTGTTTTCGCTTTCGGCAACCTCAGGAGCAAAAAAGACAAACGTCCAGCTTTTGCTGCCACAGCAAAGGTGCCAGCGGGGAAAAGTGATGCTGGTCCTCATTGCCTCCTGGAACCTCTTCAAATGCCCCAGACAATTTGGCCCTCTCTGCTTCCCTGCGGACTCCATCCTCAAAAGCACCTTTTTTCGCTTTCGGCAACCTCAGGAGCAAAAAAGACAAACGTCCAGCTTTTGCTGCCACAGCAAAGGTGCCAGCGGGGAAAAGTAATGCTGGTTCTCACTGTCTCCTGGAACCCTTTCAAATGCCCCAGACAATATGGCCCTCTCTGCTTTCCTGCGGACTCCATCCTCAAAAGCACCTGTTTTCGCTTTCGGCGCCCTCCGGAGCAAAAAACAAAAACGTCCAGCTTTTGCTGCCACAGCAAAGGTGCCAGCGGGGAAAAGTAATGCTGGTCCTCATTGCCTCCTGGAACCTCTTCAAATGCCCCAGACAATTTGGCCCTCTCTGCTTTCCTGCGGACTCCATCCTCAAAAGCACCTGTTTTCGCTTTCGGCAGCCTCCGGAGCAAAAAAGACAAACGTCCAGCTTTTGCTGCCACAGCAAAGGTGCCAGCGGGGAAAAGTAATGCTGGTCCTCATTGCCTCCTTGAACCTCTTCAAATGCCCCAGACAATTTGGCCCTCTCTGCTTTCCTGCGGACTCCATCCTCAAAAGCACCTGTTTTCGCTTTCGGCAGCCTCCGGAGCAAAAAAGACAAACGTCCAGCTTTTGCTGCCACAGCAGAGGTGCCAGCGGGGAAAAGTAATGCTGGTTCTCACTGCCTCCTGGAACCTCTTTAAATGCCACAGACAATTTGGCCCTCTCTGCTTTCCTGCGGACTCCATCCTCAAAAGCACCTGTTTTCGCTTTCGGCAGCCTCCGGAGCAAAAAAGACAAACGTCCAGCTTTTGCTGCCACAGCAAAGGTGCCAGCGGGGAAAAGTAATGCTGGTTCTCACTTCTTCCTGGAACTCTTTCAAATGCCACAGACAATTTGGCCCTCTCTGCTTTCCTGCGGACTCCATCCTCAAAAGCACCTGTTTTCGCTTTCGGCAGCCTCCGGAGCAAAAAAGACAAACGTCCAGCTTTTGCTGCCACAGCAAAGGTGCCAGCGGGGAAAAGTAATGCTGGTCCTCATTGCCTCCTGGAACCTCTTCAAATGCCCCAGACAATTTGGCCCTCTCTGCTTTCCTGCGGACTCCATCCTCAAAAGCACCTGTTTTCGCTTTCGGCAGCCTCCGGAGCAAAAAAGACAAACGTCCAGCTTTTGCTGCCACAGCAAAGGTGCCAGCGGGGAAAAGTAATGCTGGTTCTCACTGCCTCCTGGAACCTCTTCAAATGCCACAGACAATTTGGCCCTCTCTGCTTTCCTGCGGACTCCATCCTCAAAAGCACCTGTTTTCGCTTTCGGCAGCCTCCGGAGCAAAAAAGACAAACGTCCAGGTTTTGCTGCCACAGCAAAGGTGCCAGCGGGGAAAAGTAATGCTGGTTCTCACTGCCTCCTGGAACCTCTTCAAATGCCACAGACAATTTGGCCCTCTCTGCTTTCCTGCGGACTCCATCCTCAAAAGCACCTGTTTTCGCTTTTGGCAACTTCCGGAGCAAAAAAGACAAACGTCCAGCTTTTGCTGCCACAGCAAAGGTGCCAGCGGGGAAAAGTAATGCTAGTTCTCACTGCCTCCTGGAACTCTTTCAAATGCCACAGACAATTTGGCCCTCTCTGCTTTCCTGCGGACTCCATCCTCAAAAGCACCTGTTTTCGCTTTAGGCAGCCTCCGGAGCAAAAAAGACAAACGTCCAGCTTTTGCTGCCACAGCAAAGGTGCCAGCGGGGAAAAGTAATGCTGGTCCTCATTGCCTCCTGGAACCTCTTCAAATGCCCCAGACAATTTGGCCCTCTCTGCTTTCCTGCGGACTCCATCCTCAAAAGCACCTGTTTTCGCTTTTGGCAGCCTCCGGAGCAAAAAAGACAAACGTCCAGCTTTTGCTGCCACAGCAAAGGTGCCAGCGGGCAAAAGTAATGCTGGTTCTCACTGCCTCCTGGAACCCTTTCAAATGCCCCAGACAATTTGGCCCTCTCTGCTTTCCTGCGGACTCCATACTCAAAAGCACCTGTTTTCGCTTTCGGCAACCTCCGGAGCAAAAAAGAAAAACGTCCAGCTTTTGCTGCCACAGCAAAGGTGCCAGCGGGGAAAAGTAATGCTGGTTCTCATTGCCTCCTGGAACCTCTTCAAATGCCCCAGAAAATTTGGCCCTCTCTGCTTTCCTGCGGACTCCATCCTCAAAAGCACCTTTTTTCGCTTTCGGCAGCCTCCGGAGCAAAAAAGACAAACGTCCAGCTTTTGCTGCCACAGCAAAGGTGCCAGCGGGGAAAAGTGATGCATGTCCTCATTGCCTCCTGGAACCTCTTCAAATGCCCCAGACAATTTGGCCCTCTCTGCTTTCCTGCGGACTCCATCCTCAAAAGCACCTTTTTTCGCTTTCGGCAACCTCAGGAGCAAAAAAGACAAACGTCCAGCTTTTGCTGCCACAGCAAAGGTGCTAGCGGGGAAAAGTAATGCTGGTTCTTACTGCCTCCTGGAACCTCTTCAAATGCCACAGACAATTTGGCCCTCTCTGCTTTCCTGCGGACTCCATCCTCAAAAGCACCTGTTTTCGCTTTCGGCATCCTCTGGAGCAAAAAAGGCAAATGTCCAGGTTTTGCTGCCACAGCAAAGGTGCCAGCGGGGAAAAGTAATGCTGGTTCTCACTGCCTCCTGGAACCCTTTCAAATGCCACAGACAATTTGGCCCTCTCTGCTTTCCTGCGGACTCCATCCTCAAAAGCACCTGTTTTCGCTTTCGGCAACCTCAGGAGCAAAAAAGACAAACGTCCAGCTTTTGCTGCCACAGCAAAGGTGCCAGCGGGGAAAAGTGATGCTGGTCCTCATTGCCTCCTGGAACCTCTTCAAATGCCCCAGACAATTTGGCCCTCTCTGCTTTCCTGCGGACTCCATCCTCAAAAGCACCTTTTTTCGCTTTCGGCAACCTCAGGAGCAAAAAAGACAAACGTCCAGCTTTTGCTGCCACAGCAAAGGTGCTAGCAGGGAAAAGTAATGCTGGTTCTCACTGCCTCCTGGAACCTCTTCAAATGCCACAGACAATTTGGCCCTCTCTGCTTTCCTGCGGACTCCATCCTCAAAAGCACCTGTTTTCGCTTTCGGCAACCTCAGGAGCAAAAAAGACAAACGTCCAGCTTTTGCTGCCACAGCAAAGGTGCCAGCGGGGAAAAGTGATGCTGGTCCTCATTGCCTCCTGGAACCTCTTCAAATGCCCCAGACAATTTGGCCCTCTCTGCTTTCCTGCGGACTCCATCCTCAAAAGCACCTTTTTTCGCTTTCGGCAACCTCAGGAGCAAAAAAGACAAACGTCCAGCTTTTGCTGCCACAGCAAAGGTGCTAGCAGGGAAAAGTAATGCTGGTTCTCACTGCCTCCTGGAACCTCTTCAAATGCCACAGACAATTTGGCCCTCTCTGCTTTCCTGCGGACTCCATCCTCAAAAGCACCTGTTTTCGCTTTCGGCAACCTCCGGAGCAAAAGAGAAAAATGTCCAGGTTTTGCTGCCACAGCAAAGGTGCCAGCGGGGAAAAGTAATGCTGGTTCTCACTGCCTCCTGGAACCCTTTCAAATGCCCCAGACAATTTGGCCCTCTCTGCTTTCCTGCGGACTCCATCCTCAAAAGCACCTGTTTTCGCTTTCGGCAACCTCCGGAGCAAAAAAGAAAAACGTCCAGCTTTTGCTGCCACAGCAAAGGTGCCAGCGGGGAAAAGTAATGCTGGTTCTAATTGCCTCCTGGAACGTCTTCAAATGCCCCAGACAATTTGGCCCTCTCTGCTTTCCTGTGGACTCCATCCTCAAAAGCACCTTTTTTCGCTTTCGGCAACCTCAGGAGCAAAAAAGACAAACGTCCAGCTTTTGCTGCCACAGCAAAGGTGCCAGCGGGGAAAAGTAATGCTGGTTCTCACTGTCTCCTGGAACCCTTTCAAATGCCCCAGACAATATGGCCCTCTCTGCTTTCCTGCGGACTCCATCCTCAAAAGCACCTGTTTTCGCTTTCGGCGCCCTCCGGAGTAAAAAACAAAAACGTCCAGCTTTTGCTGCCACAGCAAAGGTGCCAGCGGGGAAAAGTAATGCTGGTCCTCATTGCCTCCTGGAACCTCTTCAAATGCCACAGACAATTTGGCCCTCTCTGCTTTCCTGCGGACTCCATCCTCAAAAGCACCTGTTTTCGCTTTCGGCAGCCTCTGGAGCAAAAAAGACAAACGTCCAGCTTTTGCTGCCACAGCAAAGGTGCCAGCGGGGAAAAGTAATGCTGGTCCTCATTGCCTCCTGGAACCTCTTCAAATGCCCCAGACAATTTGGCCCTCTCTGCTTTCCTGCGGACTCCATCCTCAAAAGCACCTGTTTTCGCTTTCGGCAGCCTCCGGAGCAAAAAAGACAAACGTCCAGCTTTTGCTGCCACAGCAAAGGTGCCAGCGGGGAAAAGTAATGCTGGTTCTCACTGCCTCCTGGAACCTCTTCAAATGCCCCAGACAATTTGGCCCTCTCTGCTTTCCTGCGGACTCCATCCTCAAAAGCACGTGTTTTCGCTTTCGGCAACCTCCGGAGCAAAAAAGACAAACGTCCAGCTTTTGCTGCCACAGCAAAGGTGCCAGCGGGGAAAAGTAATGCTAGTTCTCACTGCCTCCTGGAACTCTTTCAAATGCCACAGACAATTTTGCCCTCTCTGCTTTCCTGCGGACTCCATCCTCAAAAGCACCTGTTTTCGCTTTCGGCAGCCTCCGGAGCAAAAAAGACAAACGTCCAGCTTTTGCTGCCACAGCAAAGGTGCCAGCGGGCAAAAGTAATGCTGGTTCTCACTGCCTCCTGGAACCCTTTCAAATGCCCCAGACAATTTGGCCCTCTCTGCTTTCCTGCGGACTCCATCCTCAAAAGCACCTGTTTTCGCTTTCGGCGATGTTTGGAGCAAAAAAGACAAACGTCCAGCTTTTGCTGCCACAGCAAAGGTGCCAGCGGGGAAAAGTGATGCTAGTTCTCACTGCCTCCTGGAACTCTTTCAAATGCCACAGACAATTTGGCCCTCTCTGCTTTCCTGCGGACTCCATCCTCAAAAGCACCTGTTTTCGCTTTCGGCAGCCTACGGAGCAAAAAAGACAAACGTCCAGCTTTTGCTGCCACAGCAAAGGTGCCAGCGGGGAAAAGTGATGCTGGTCCTCAATGCCTCCTGGAACCTCTTTGAATGCCGCAGACAATTTGGCCCTCTCTGCTTTCCTGCGGACTCCATCCTCAAAAGCACCTTTTTTCGCTTTCGGCAGCCTCCGGAGCAAAAAAGACAAACGTCCAGCTTTTGCTGCCACAGCAAAGGTGCCAGCGGGGAAAAGTGATGCGTGTCCTCATTGCCTCCTGGAACCTCTTCAAATGCCCCAGACAATTTGGCCCTCTCTGCTTTCCTGCGGACTCCATCCTCAAAAGCACCTTTTTTCGCTTTCGGCAACCTCAGGAGCAAAAAAGACAAACGTCCAGCTTTTGCTGCCACAGCAAAGGTGCTAGCGGGGAAAAGTAATGCTGGTTCTTACTGCCTCCTGGAACCTCTTCAAATGCCACAGACAATTTGGCCCTCTCTGCTTTCCTGCGAACTCCATCCTCAAAAGCACCTGTTTTCGCTTTCGGCATCCTCTGGAGCAAAAAAGACAAATGTCCAGGTTTTGCTGCCACAGCAAAGGTGCCAGCGGGGAAAAGTAATGCTGGTTCTCACTGCCTCCTGGAACCCTTTCAAATGCCACAGACAATTTGGCCCTCTCTGCTTTCCTGCGGACTCCATCCTCAAAAGCACCTGTTTTCGCTTTCGGCAACCTCCGGAGCAAAAAAGACAAACGTCCAGCTTTTGCTGCCACAGCAAAGGTGCTAGCGGGGAAAAGTAATGCTGGTTCTCACTGCCTCCTGGAACCTCTGCAAATGCCCCAGACAATTTGGCCCTCTCTGCTTTCCTGCGGACTCCATCCTCAAAAGCACCTGTTTTCGCTTTCGGCAGCCTCCGGAGCAAAAAAAAGACAAACGTCCAGCTTTTGCTGCCACAGCAAAGGTGCCAGCGGGGAAAAGTGATGCGTGTCCTCATTGCCTCCTGGAACCTCTTCAAATACCCCAGACAATTTGGCCCTCTCTGCTTTCCTGCGGACTCCATCCTCAAAAGCACCTTTTTTCGCTTTCGGCAACCTCAGGAGCAAAAAAGACAAACGTCCAGCTTTTGCTGCCACAGCAAAGGTGCTAGCGGGGAAAAGTAATGCTGGTTCTTACTGCCTCCTGGAACCTCTTCAAATGCCACAGACAATTTGGCCCTCTCTGCTTTCCTGCAGACTCCATCCTCAAAAGCACCTGTTTTCGCTTTCGGCAACCTCCGGAGCAAAAAAGACAAATGTCCAGGTTTTGCTGCCACAGCAAAGGTGCCAGCGGGGAAAAGTAATGCTGGTTCTCACTGCCTCCTGGAACCCTTTCAAATGCCACAGTCAATTTGGCCCTCTCTGCTTTCCTGCGGACTCCATCCTCAAAAGCACCTGTTTTCGCTTTCGGCAACCTCCGGAGCAAAAAAGACAAACGTCCAGCTTTTGCTGCCACAGCAAAGGTGCTAGCGGGGAAAAGTAATGCTGGTCCTCATTGCCTCCTGGAACCTTTTCAAATGCCCCAGACAATTTGGCCCTCTCTGCTTTCCTGCGTACTCCATCCTCAAAAGCACCTGTTTTCGCTTTCGGCAACCTCAGGAGCAAAAAAGACAAACGTCCAGGTTTTGCTGCCACAGCAAAGGTGCCAGCGGGGAAAAGTGATGCTGGTCCTCATTGCCTCCTGGAACCTCTTCAAATGCCCCAGACAATTTGGCCCTCTCTGCTTTCCTGCGGACTCCATCCTCAAAAGCACCTTTTTTCGCTTTCGGCAACCTCCGGAGCAAAAAAGACAAACGTCCAGCTTTTGCTGCCACAGCAAAGGTGCTAGCGGGGAAAAGTAATGCTGGTTCTCACTGCCTCCTGGAACCTCTTCAAATGCCACAGACAATTTGGCCCTCTCTGCTTTCCTGCGGACTCCATCCTCAAAAGCACCTCTTTTCGCTTTCGGCAACCTCCGGAGCAAAAGAGACAAACGTCCAGGTTTTGCTGCCACAGCAAAGGTGCCAGCGGGGAAAAGTAATGCTGGTTCTCACTGCCTCCTGGAACCTCTTCAAATGCACCAGAC
Source organism: Vanellus vanellus (assembly GCF_965231255.1). Lineage (NCBI taxonomy): Eukaryota > Metazoa > Chordata > Aves > Charadriiformes > Charadriidae > Vanellus > Vanellus vanellus. The sequence continues at coordinate 40,680 of NW_028127138.1, read as the reverse complement.
AATTTGGCCCTCTCTGCTTTCCTGCGGACTCCATCCTCAAAAGCACCTTTTTTCGCTTTCGGCAACCTCCGGAGCAAAAGAGACAAATGTCCAGGTTTTGCTGCCACAGCAAAGGTGCCAGCGGGGAAAAGTAATGCTGGTTCTCACTGCCTCCTGGAACCCTTTCAAATGCCCCAGACAATTTGGCCCTCTCTGCTTTCCTGCGGACTCCATCCTCAAAAGCACCTGTTTTCGCTTTCGGCAACCTCCGGAGCAAAAAAGAAAAACGTCCAGCTTTTGCTGCCACAGCAAAGGTGCCAGCGGGGAAAAGTAATGCTGGTTCTAATTGCCTCCTGGAACGTCTTCAAATGCCCCAGACAATTTGGCCCTCTCTGCTTTCCTGCGGACTCCATCCTCAAAAGCACCTGTTTTCGCTTTCGGCAACCTCCGGAGCAAAAAAGACAAACGTCCAGCTTTTGCTGCCACAGCAAAGGTGCCAGCGGGGAAAAGTAATGCTGGTTCTCACTGTCTCCTGGAACCCTTTCAAATGCCCCAGACAATATGGCCCTCTCTGCTTTCCTGCGGACTCCATCCTCAAAAGCACCTGTTTTCGCTTTCGGCGCCCTCCGGAGCAAAAAACAAAAACGTCCAGCTTTTGCTGCCACAGCAAAGGTGCCAGCGGGGAAAAGTAATGCTGGTCCTCATTGCCTCCTGGAACCTCTTCAAATGCCCCAGACAATTTGGCCCTCTCTGCTTTCCTGCGGACTCCATCCTCAAAAGCACCTGTTTTCGCTTTCGGCAGCCTCTGGAGCAAAAAAGACAAACGTCCAGCTTTTGCTGCCACAGCAAAGGTGCCAGCGGGGAAAAGTAATGCTGGTCCTCATTGCCTCCTGGAACCTCTTCAAATGCCCCAGACAATTTGGCCCTCTCTGCTTTCCTGCGGACTCCATCCTCAAAAGCACCTGTTTTCGCTTTCGGCAGCCTCCGGAGCAAAAAAGACAAACGTCCAGCTTTTGCTGCCACAGCAAAGGTGCCAGCGGGGAAAAGTAATGCTGGTTCTCACTGCCTCCTGGAACCTCTTCAAATGCCCCAGACAATTTGGCCCTCTCTGCTTTCCTGCGGACTCCATCCTCAAAAGCACGTGTTTTCGCTTTCGGCAACCTTCGGAGCAAAAAAGACAAACGTCCAGCTTTTGCTGCCACAGCAAAGGTGCCAGCGGGGAAAAGTAATGCTAGTTCTCACTGCCTCCTGGAACTCTTTCAAATGCCACAGACAATTTGGCCCTCTCTGCTTTCCTGCGGACTCCATCCTCAAAAGCACCTGTTTTCGCTTTCGGCAGCCTCCGGAGCAAAAAAGACAAACGTCCAGCTTTTGCTGCCACAGCAAAGGTGCCAGCGGGCAAAAGTAATGCTGGTTCTCACTGCCTCCTGGAACCCTTTCAAATGCCCCAGACAATTTGGCCCTCTCTGCTTTCCTGCGGACTCCATCCTCAAAAGCACCTGTTTTCGCTTTCGGCGATGTTTGGAGCAAAAAAGACAAACGTCCAGCTTTTGCTGCCACAGCAAAGGTGCCAGCGGGGAAAACTGATGCTAGTTCTCACTGCCTCCTGGAACTCTTTCAAATGCCACAGACAATTTGGCCCTCTCTGCTTTCCTGCGGACTCCATCCTCAAAAGCACCTGTTTTCGCTTTCGGCAGCCTACGGAGCAAAAAAGACAAACGTCCAGCTTTTGCTGCCACAGCAAAGGTGCCAGCGGGGAAAAGTGATGCTGGTCCTCAATGCCTCCTGGAACCTCTTTGAATGCCGCAGACAATTTGGCCCTCTCTGCTTTCCTGCGGACTCCATCCTCAAAAGCACCTTTTTTCGCTTTCGGCAGCCTCCGGAGCAAAAAAGACAAACGTCCAGCTTTTGCTGCCACAGCAAAGGTGCCAGCGGGGAAAAGTGATGCGTGTCCTCATTGCCTCCTGGAACCTCTTCAAATGCCCCAGACAATTTGGCCCTCTCTGCTTTCCTGCGGACTCCATCCTCAAAAGCACCTTTTTTCGCTTTCGGCAACCTCAGGAGCAAAAAAGACAAACGTCCAGCTTTTGCTGCCACAGCAAAGGTGCTAGCGGGGAAAAGTAATGCTGGTTCTTACTGCCTCCTGGAACCTCTTCAAATGCCACAGACAATTTGGCCCTCTCTGCTTTCCTGCGGACTCTATCCTCAAAAGCACCTGTTTTCGCTTTCGGCATCCTCTGGAGCAAAAAAGACAAATGTCCAGGTTTTGCTGCCACAGCAAAGGTGCCAGCGGGGAAAAGTAATGCTGGTTCTCACTGCCTCCTGGAACCCTTTCAAATGCCACAGACAATTTGGCCCTCTCTGCTTTCCTGCGGACTCCATCCTCAAAAGCACCTGTTTTCGCTTTCGGCAACCTCCGGAGCAAAAAAGACAAACGTCCAGCTTTTGCTGCCACAGCAAAGGTGCTAGCGGGGAAAAGTAATGCTGGTTCTCACTGCCTCCTGGAACCTCTGCAAATGCCCCAGACAATTTGGCCCTCTCTGCTTTCCTGCGGACTCCATCCTCAAAAGCACCTGTTTTCGCTTTCGGCAGCCTCCGGAGCAAAAAAAGACAAACGTCCAGCTTTTGCTGCCACAGCAAAGGTGCCAGCGGGGAAAAGTGATGCGTGTCCTCATTGCCTCCTGGAACCTCTTCAAATACCCCAGACAATTTGGCCCTCTCTGCTTTCCTGCGGACTCCATCCTCAAAAGCACCTTTTTTCGCTTTCGGCAACCTCAGGAGCAAAAAAGACAAACGTCCAGCTTTTGCTGCCACAGCAAAGGTGCTAGCGGGGAAAAGTAATGCTGGTTCTCACTGCCTCCTGGAACCTCTTCAAATGCCACAGACAATTTGGCCCTCTCTGCTTTCCTGCAGACTCCATCCTCAAAAGCACCTGTTTTCGCTTTCGGATCCTCTGGAGCAAAAAAGACAAATGTCCAGGTTTTGCTGCCACAGCAAAGGTGCCAGCGGGGAAAAGTAATGCTGGTTCTCACTGCCTCCTGGAACCCTTTCAAATGCCCCAGACAATTTGGCCCTCTCTGCTTTCCTGCGGACTCCATCCTCAAAAGCACCTGTTTTCACTTTCGGCAACCTCCGGAGCAAAAAAGACAAACGTCCAGCTTTTGCTGCCACAGCAAAGGTGCTAGCGGGGAAAAGTAATGCTGGTCCTCATTGCCTCCTGGAACCTTTTCAAATGCCCCAGACAATTTGGCCCTCTCTGCTTTCCTGCGTACTCCATCCTCAAAAGCACCTGTTTTCGCTTTCGGCAACCTCAGGAGCAAAAAAGACAAACGTCCAGGTTTTGCTGCCACAGCAAAGGTGCCAGCGGGGAAAAGTGATGCTGGTCCTCATTGCCTCCTGGAACCTCTTCAAATGCCCCAGACAATTTGGCCCTCTCTGCTTTCCTGCGGACTCCATCCTCAAAAGCACCTTTTTTCGCTTTCGGCAACCTCCGGAGCAAAAAAGACAAACGTCCAGCTTTTGCTGCCACAGCAAAGGTGCTAGCGGGGAAAAGTAATGCTGGTTCTCACTGCCTCCTGGAACCTCTTCAAATGCCACAGACAATTTGGCCCTCTCTGCTTTCCTGCGGACTCCATCCTCAAAAGCACCTCTTTTCGCTTTCGGCAACCTCCGGAGCAAAAGAGACAAACGTCCAGGTTTTGCTGCCACAGCAAAGGTGCCAGCGGGGAAAAGTAATGCTGGTTCTCACTGCCTCCTGGAACCTCTTCAAATGCCCCAGACAATTTGGCCCTCTCTGCTTTCCTGCGGACTCCATCCTCAAAAGCACCTTTTTTCGCTTTCGGCAACCTCCGGAGCAAAAAAGACAAACGTCCAGCTTTTGCTGCCACAGCAAAGGTGCTAGCGGGGAAAAGTAATGCTGGTTCTCACTGCCTCCTGGAACCTCTTCAAATGCCCCAGACAATTTGGCCCTCTCTGCTTTCCTGCGGACTCCATCCTCAAAAGCACCTGTTTTCGCTTTCGGCAACCTCCGGAGCAAAAGAGACAAACGTCCAGGTTTTGCTGCCACAGCAAAGGTGCCAGCGGGGAAAAGTAATGCTGGTTCTCACTGCCTCCTGGAACCCTTTCAAATGCCCCAGACAATTTGGCCCTCTCTGCTTTCCTGCGGACTCCATCCTCAAAAGCACCTGTTTTCGCTTTCGGCAACCTCCGGAGCAAAAAAGAAAAACGTCCAGCTTTTGCTGCCACAGCAAAGGTGCCAGCGGGGAAAAGTAATGCTGGTTCTAATTGCCTCCTGGAACGTCTTCAAATGCCCCAGACAATTTGGCCCTCTCTGCTTTCCTGCGGACTCCATCCTCAAAAGCACCTTTTTTCGCTTTCGGCAACCTCAGGAGCAAAAAAGACAAACGTCCAGCTTTTGCTGCCACAGCAAAGGTGCCAGCGGGGAAAAGTAATGCTGGTTCTCAATGTCTCCTGGAACCCTTTCAAATGCCCCAGACAATATGGCCCTCTCTGCTTTCCTGCGGACTCCATCCTCAAAAGCACCTGTTTTCGCTTTCGGCGCCCTCCGGAGCAAAAAACAAAAACGTCCAGCTTTTGCTGCCACAGCAAAGGTGCCAGCGGGGAAAAGTAATGCTGGTCCTCATTGCCTCCTGGAACCTCTTCAAATGCCCCAGACAATTTGGCCCTCTCTGCTTTCCTGCGGACTCCATCCTCAAAAGCACCTGTTTTCGCTTTCGGCGATGTTTGGAGCAAAAAAGACAAACGTCCAGCTTTTGCTGCCACAGCAAAGGTGCCAGCGGGGAAAAGTAATGCTGGTCCTCATTGCCTCCTGGAACCTCTTCAAATGCCCCAGACAATTTGGCCCTCTCTGCTTTCCTGCGGACTCCATCCTCAAAAGCACCTGTTTTCGCTTTCGGCAGCCTCCGGAGCAAAAAAGACAAACGTCCAGCTTTTGCTGCCACAGCAAAGGTGCCAGCGGGGAAAAGTAATGCTGGTTCTCACTGCCTCCTGGAACCTCTTCAAATGCCACAGACAATTTGGCCCTCTCTGCTTTCCTGCGGACTCCATCCTCAAAAGCACCTGTTTTCGCTTTCGGCAACCTCCGGAGCAAAAAAGACAAACGTCCAGCTTTTGCTGCCACAGCAAAGGTGCCAGCGGGGAAAAGTGATGCTAGTTCTCACTGCCTCCTGGAACTCTTTCAAATGCCACAGACAATTTGGCCCTCTCTGCTTTCCTGCGGACTCCATCCTCAAAAGCACCTTTTTTCGCTTTCGGCAGCCTCTGGAGCAAAAAAGACAAACGTCCAGCTTTTGCTGCCACAGCAAAGGTGCCAGCGGGGAAAAGTAATGCTGGTCCTCATTGCCTCCTGGAACCTCTTCAAATGCCCCAGACAATTTGGCCCTCTCTGCTTTCCTGCGGACTCCATCCTCAAAAGCACCTGTTTTCGCTTTCGGCAGCCTCCGGAGCAAAAAAGACAAACGTCCAGCTTTTGCTGCCACAGCAAAGGTGCCAGCGGGGAAAAGTAATGCTGGTTCTCACTGCCTCCTGCAACCCTTTCAAATGCCTTAGACAATTTGGCCCTCTCTGCTTTCCTGCGGACTCCATCCTCAAAAGCACCTGTTTTGGCTTTCGGCAACCTCAGGAGCAAAAAAGACAAACGTCCAGCTTTTGCTGCCACAGCAAAGGTGCCAGCGGGGAAAAGTAATGCTGGTTCTCACTGTCTCCTGGAACCCTTTCAAATGCCCAAGACAATATGGCCCTCTCTGCTTTCCTGCGGACTCCATCCTCAAAAGCACCTGTTTTCGCTTTCGGCGCCCTCCGGAGCAAAAAACAAAAACGTCCAGCTTTTGCTGCCACAGCAAAGGTGCCAGCGGGGAAAAGTAATGCTGGTCCTCATTGCCTCCTGGAACCTCTTCAAATGCCCCAGACAATTTGGCCCTCTCTGCTTTCCTGCGGACTCCATCCTCAAAAGCACCTGTTTTCGCTTTCGGCAGACTCCGGAGCAAAAAAGACAAAGGTCCAGCTTTTGCTGCCACAGCAAAGGTGCCAGCGCGGAAAAGTAATGCTGGTCCTCACTGTCTCCTGGAACCCTTTCAAATGTGACAGACAATTTGTCCCTCTCTGCTTTCCTGCGGACTCCATCCTCAAAAGCACCTTTTTTCGCTTTCGGCAGCCTCCGGAGCAAAAAAGACAAATGTCCAGCTTTTGCTGCCACAGCAAAGGTGCCAGCGGGGAAAAGTGATGCGTGTCCTCATTGCCTCCTGGAACCTCTTCAAATGCCCCAGACAATTTGGCCCTCTCTGCTTTCCTGCGGACTCCATCCTCAAAAGCACCTGTTTTCGCTTTCGGCAACCTCAGGAGCAAAAAAGACAAACGTCCAGCTTTTGCTGCCACAGCAAAGGTGCTAGCGGGGAAAAGTAATGCTGGTTCTTACTGCCTCCTGGAACCTGTTCAAATGCCACAGACAATTTGGCCCTCTCTGCTTTCCTGCGGACTCCATCCTCAAAAGCACCTGTTTTCGCTTTCGGCATCCTCTGGAGCAAAAAAGACAAATGTCCAGGTTTTGCTGCCACAGCAAAGGTGCCAGCGGGGAAAAGTAATGCTGGTTCTCACTGCCTCCTGGAACCCTTTCAAATGCCCCAGACAATTTGGCCCTCTCTGCTTTCCTGCGGACTCCATCCTCAAAAGCACCTGTTTTCGCTTTCGGCAACCTCCGGAGCAAAAAAGACAAACGTCCAGCTTTTGCTGCCACAGCAAAGGTGCTAGCGGGGAAAAGTAATGCTGGTTCTCACTGCCTCCTGGAATATCTGCAAATGCCCAAGACAATTTGGCCCTCTCTGCTTTCCTGCGGACTCCATCCTCAAAAGCACCTGTTTTCGCTTTCGGCAGCCTCCGGAGCAAAAAAAGACAAATGTCCAGCTTTTGCTGCCACAGCAAAGGTGCCAGCGGGGAAAAGTGATGCGTGTCCTCATTGCCTCCTGGAACCTCTTCAAATGCCCCAGACAATTTGGCCCTCTCTGCTTTCCTGCGGACTCCATCCTCAAAAGTACCTTTTTTCGCTTTCGGCAACCTCAGGAGCAAAAAAGACAAACGTCCAGCTTTTGCTGCCACAGCAAAGGTGCTAGCGGGGAAAAGTAATGCTGGTTCTTACTGCCTCCTGGAACCTCTTCAAATGCCACAGACAATTTGGCCCTCTCTGCTTTCCTGCGGACTCCATCCTCAAAAGCACCTGTTTTCGCTTTCGGCATCCTCTGGAGCAAAAAAGACAAATGTCCACGTTTTGCTGCCACAGCAAAGGTGCCAGCGGGGAAAAGTAATGCTGGTTCTCACTGCCTCCTGGAACCCTTTCAAATGCCACAGACAATTTGGCCCTCTCTGCTTTCCTGCGGACTCCATCCTCAAAAGCACCTGTTTTCGCTTTCGGCAACCTCCGGAGCAAAAAAGACAAACGTCCAGCTTTTGCTGCCACAGCAAAGGTGCTAGCGGGGAAAAGTAATGCTGGTTCTCACTGCCTCCTGGAACCTCTGCAAATGCCCCAGACAATTTGGCCCTCTCTGCTTTCCTGCGGACTCCATCCTCAAAAGCACCTGTTTTCGCTTTCGGCAGCCTCCGGAGCAAAAAAAGACAAACGTCCAGCTTTTGCTGCCACAGCAAAGGTGCCAGCGGGGAAAAGTAATGCTGGTTCTCACTGCCTCCTGGAACCCTTTCAAATGCCCCAGACAATTTGGCCCTCTCTGCTTTCCTGCGGACTCCATCCTCAAAAGCACCTGTTTTCGCTTTCGGCAACCTCCGGAGCAAAAAAGACAAACGTCCAGCTTTTGCTGCCACAGCAAAGGTGCTAGCGGGGAAAAGTAATGCTGTTTCTCACTGTCTCCTGGAACCCTTTCAAATGTGACAGACAATTTGGCCCTCTCTGCTTTCCTGCGGACTCCATCCTCAAAAGCACCTTTTTTCGCTTTTGGCAACCACAGGAGCAAAAAAGACAAACGTCCAGCTTTTGCTTCCACAGCAAAGGTGCCAGCGGGGAAAAGTGATGCTGGTCCTCAATGCCTCCTGGAACCTCTTTGAATGCCGCAGACAATTTGGCCCTCTCTGCTTTCCTGCGGACTCCATCCTCAAAAGCACCTGTTTTCGCTTTCGGCAGCCTCCGGAGCAAAAAAGACAAACGTCCAGGTTTTGCTGCCACAGCAAAGGTGCCAGCGGGGAAAAGTGATGCGTGTCCTCATTGCCTCCTGGAACCTCTTCAAATGCCCCAGACAATTTGGCCCTCTCTGCTTTCCTGCGGACTCCATCCTCAAAAGCACCTTTTTTCGCTTTCGGCAACCTCAGGAGCAAAACAGACAAACGTCCAGCTTTTGCTGCCTCAGCAAAGGTGCTAGCGGGGAAAAGTAATGCTGGTTCTTACTGCCTCCTGGAACCTCTTCAAATGCCCCAGACAATTTGGCCCTCTCTGCTTTCCTGCGGACTCCATCCTCAAAAGCACCTGTTTTCGCTTTCGGCAGCCTCCGGAGCAAAAAAGACAAAGGTCCAGCTTTTGCTGCCACAGCAAAGGTGCCAGCGCGGAAAAGTAATGCTGGTCCTCACTGTCTCCTGGAACCCTTTCAAATGTGACAGACAATTTGGCCCTCTCTGCTTTCCTGCGGACTCCATCCTCAAAAGCACCTTTTTTCGCTTTTGGCAACCACAGGAGCAAAAAAGACAAACGTCCAGCTTTTGCTGCCACAGCAAAGGTGCCAGCGGGGAAAAGTGATGCTGGTCCTCAATGCCTCCTGGAACCTCTTTGAATGCCGCAGACAATTTGGCCCTCTCTGCTTTCCTGCGGACTCCATCCTCAAAAGCACCTTTTTTCGCTTTCGGCAGCCTCCGGAGCAAAAAAGACAAATGTCCAGCTTTTGCTGCCACAGCAAAGGTGCCAGCGGGGAAAAGTGATGCGTGTCCTCATTGCCTCCTGGAACCTCTTCAAATGCCCCAGACAATTTGGCCCTCTCTGCTTTCCTGCGGACTCCATCCTCAAAAGCACCTGTTTTCGCTTTCGGCAACCTCAGGAGCAAAAAAGACAAACGTCCAGCTTTTGCTGCCACAGCAAAGGTGCTAGCGGGGAAAAGTAATGCTGGTTCTTACTGCCTCCTGGAACCTGTTCAAATGCCACAGACAATTTGGCCCTCTCTGCTTTCCTGCGGACTCCATCCTCAAAAGCACCTGTTTTCGCTTTCGGCATCCTCTGGAGCAAAAAAGACAAATGTCCAGGTTTTGCTGCCACAGCAAAGGTGCCAGCGGGGAAAAGTAATGCTGGTTCTCACTGCCTCCTGGAACCCTTTCAAATGCCCCAGACAATTTGGCCCTCTCTGCTTTCCTGCGGACTCCATCCTCAAAAGCACCTGTTTTCGCTTTCGGCAACCTCCGGAGCAAAAAAGACAAACGTCCAGCTTTTGCTGCCACAGCAAAGGTGCTAGCGGGGAAAAGTAATGCTGGTTCTCACTGCCTCCTGGAATATCTGCAAATGCCCAAGACAATTTGGCCCTCTCTGCTTTCCTGCGGACTCCATCCTCAAAAGCACCTGTTTTCGCTTTCGGCAGCCTCCGGAGCAAAAAAAGACAAACGTCCAGCTTTTGCTGCCACAGCAAAGGTGCCAGCGGGGAAAAGTAATGCTGGTCCTCACTGCCTCCTGGAACCTCTTCAAATGCCCCAGACAATTTGGCCCTCTCTGCTTTCCTGCGGACTCCATCCTCAAAAGCACCTGTTTTCGCTTTCGGCATCCTCTGGAGCAAAAAAGACAAATGTCCAGGTTTTGCTGCCACAGCAAAGGTGCCAGCGGGGAAAAGTAATGCTGGTTCTCACTGCCTCCTGGAACCCTTTCAAATGCCACAGACAATTTGGCCCTCTCTGCTTTCCTGCGGACTCCATCCTCAAAAGCACCTGTTTTCGCTTTCGGCAACCTGAGGAGCAAAAAAGACAAACGTCCAGCTTTTGCTGCCACAGAAAAGGTGCTAGCGGGGAAAAGTAATGCTGGTTCTCACTGCCTCCTGGAACCTCTGCAAATGCCCCAGACAATTTGGCCCTCTCTGCTTTCCTGCGGACTCCATCCTCAAAAGCACCTGTTTTCGCTTTCGGCAGCCTCCGGAGCAAAAAAAGACAAACGTCCAGCTTTTGCTGCCACAGCAAAGGTGCCAGCGGGGAAAAGTAATGCTGGTTCTCACTGCTCCTGGAACCCTTTCAAATGCCCCAGACAATTTGGCCCTCTCTGCTTTCCTGCGGACTCCATCCTCAAAAGCACCTGTTTTCGCTTTCGGCAACCTCCGGAGCAAAAAAGACAAACGTCCAGCTTTTGCTGCCACAGCAAAGGTGCTAGCGGGGAAAAGTAATGCTGTTTCTCACTGTCTCCTGGAACCCTTTCAAATGTGACAGACAATTTGGCCCTCTCTGCTTTCCTGCGGACTCCATCCTCAAAAGCACCTTTTTTCGCTTTTGGCAACCAGAGGAGCAAAAAAGACAAACGTCCAGCTTTTGCTTCCACAGCAAAGGTGCCAGCGGGGAAAAGTGATGCTGGTCCTCAATGCCTCCTGGAACCTCTTTGAATGCCGCAGACAATTTGGCCCTCTCTGCTTTCCTGCGGACTCCATCCTCAAAAGCACCTGTTTTCGCTTTCGGCAGCCTCCGGAGCAAAAAAGACAAACGTCCAGGTTTTGCTGCCACAGCAAAGGTGCCAGCGGGGAAAAGTGATGCGTGTCCTCATTGCCTCCTGGAACCTCTTCAAATGCCCCAGACAATTTGGCCCTCTCTGCTTTCCTGCGGACTCCATCCTCAAAAGCACCTTTTTTCGCTTTCGGCAACCTCAGGAGCAAAACAGACAAACGTCCAGCTTTTGCTGCCTCAGCAAAGGTGCTAGCGGGGAAAAGTAATGCTGGTTCTTACTGCCTCCTGGAACCTCTTCAAATGCCACAGACAATTTGGCCCTCTCTGCTTTCCTGCGGACTCCATCAAAAAAAGCACCAGTTTTCGCTTTCGGCATCCTCTGGAGCAAAAAAGACAAATGTCCAGGTTTTGCTGCCACAGCAAAGGTGCCAGCGGGGAAAAGTAATGCTGGTTCTCACTGCCTCCTGGAACCCTTTCAAATGCCACAGACAATTTGGCCCTCTCTGCTTTCCTGCGGACTCCATCCTCAAAAGCACCTGTTTTCGCTTTCGGCAACCTCCGGAGCAAAAAAGACAAACGTCCAGCTTTTGCTGCCACAGCAAAGGTGCTAGCGGGGAAAAGTAATGCTGGTTCTCACTGCCTCCTGGAACCTCTGCAAATGCCCCAGACAATTTGGCCCTCTCTGCTTTCCTGCGGACTCCATCCTCAAAAGCACCTGTTTTCGCTTTCGGCAGCCTCCGGAGCAAAAAAAGACAAACGTCCAGCTTTTGCTGCCACAGCAAAGGTGCCAGCGGGGAAAAGTAATGCTGGTTCTCACTGCCTCCTGGAACCCTTTCAAATGCCCCAGACAATTTGGCCCTCTCTGCTTTCCTGCGGACTCCATCCTCAAAAGCACCTGTTTTCGCTTTCGGCAACCTCAGGACCAAAAAAGACAAACGTCCAGCTTTTGCTGCCACAGCAAAGGTGCTAGCGGGGAAAAGTAATGCTGGTTCTCACTGCCTCCTGGAACCTCTGCAAATGCCCCAGACAATTTGGCCCTCTCTGCTTTCCTGCGGACTCCATCCTCAAAAGCACCTGTTTTCGCTTTCGGCAGCCTCCGGAGCAAAAAAAGACAAACGTCCAGCTTTTGCTGCCACAGCAAAGGTGCCAGCGGGGAAAAGTAATGCTGGTTCTCACTGCCTCCTGGAACCCTTTCAAATGCTCCAGACAATTTGGCCCTCTCTGCTTTCCTGCGGACTCCATCCTCAAAAGCACCTGTTTTCGCTTTCGGCAACCTCCGGAGCAAAAAAGACAAACGTCCAGCTTTTGCTGCCACAGCAAAGGTGCTAGCGGGGAAAAGTAATGCTGGTTCTTACTGCCTCCTGGAACCTGTTCAAATGCCACAGACAATTTGGCCCTCTCTGCTTTCCTGCGGACTCCATCCTCAAAAGCACCTGTTTTCGCTTTCGGCATCCTCTGGAGCAAAAAAGACAAATGTCCAGGTTTTGCTGCCACAGCAAAGGTGCCAGCGGGGAAAAGTAATGCTGGTTCTCACTGCCTCCTGGAACCCTTTCAAATGCCCCAGACAATTTGGCCCTCTCTGCTTTCCTGCGGACTCCATCCTCAAAAGCACCTGTTTTCGCTTTCGGCAACCTCCGGAGCAATAAAGACAAACGTCCAGCTTTTGCTGCCACAGCAAAGGTGCTAGCGGGGAAAAGTAATGCTGGTTCTCACTGCCTCCTGGAATATCTGCAAATGCCCAAGACAATTTGGCCCTCTCTGCTTTCCTGCGGACTCCATCCTCAAAAGCACCTGTTTTCGCTTTCGGCAACCTCCGGAGCAAAAAAAGACAAACGTCCAGCTTTTGCTGCCACAGCAAAGGTGCCAGCGGGGAAAAGTGATGCGTGTCCTCATTGCCTCCTGGAACCTCTTCAAATGCCCCAGACAATTTGGCCCTCTCTGCTTTCCTGCGGACTCCATCCTCAAAAGCACCTGTTTTCGCTTTCGGCAGCCTCCGGAGCAAAAAAAGACAAACGTCCAGCTTTTGCTGCCACAGCAAAGGTGCCAGCGGGGAAAAGTAATGCTGGTTCTCACTGCCTCCTGGAACCCTTTCAAATGCCCCAGACAATTTGGCCCTCTCTGCTTTCCTGCGGACTCCATCCTCAAAAGCACCTTTTTTCGCTTTCGGCAACCTCCGGAGCAAAAAAGACAAACGTCCAGCTTTTGCTGCCACAGCAAAGGTGCTAGCGGGGAAAAGTAATGCTGTTTCTCACTGTCTCCTGGAACCCTTTCAAATGTGACAGACAATTTGGCCCTCTCTGCTTTCCTGCGGACTCCATCCTCAAAAGCACCTTTTTTCGCTTTTGGCAACCACAGGAGCAAAAAAGACAAACGTCCAGCTTTTGCTTCCACAGCAAAGGTGCCAGCGGGGAAAAGTGATGCTGGTCCTCAATGCCTCCTGGAACCTCTTTGAATGCCGCAGACAATTTGGCCCTCTCTGCTTTCCTGCGGACTCCATCCTCAAAAGCACCTGTTTTCGCTTTCGGCAGCCTCCGGAGCAAAAAAGACAAACGTCCAGGTTTTGCTGCCACAGCAAAGGTGCCAGCGGGGAAAAGTGATGCGTGTCCTCATTGCCTCCTGGAACCTCTTCAAATGCCCCAGACAATTTGGCCCTCTCTGCTTTCCTGCGGACTCCATCCTCAAAAGCACCTTTTTTCGCTTTCGGCAACCTCAGGAGCAAAACAGACAAACGTCCAGCTTTTGCTGCCACAGCAAAGGTGCCAGCGGGGAAAAGTAATGCTGGTTCTCACTGCCTCCTGGAACCCTTTCAAATGCCCCAGACAATTTGGCCCTCTCTGCTTTCCTGCGGACTCCATCCTCAAAAGCACCTTTTTTCGCTTTCGGCAACCTCCGGAGCAAAAAAGACAAACGTCCAGCTTTTGCTGCCACAGCAAAGGTGCTAGCGGGGAAAAGTAATGCTGTTTCTCACTGTCTCCTGGAACCCTTTCAAATGTGACAGACAATTTGGCCCTCTCTGCTTTCCTGCGGACTCCATCCTCAAAAGCACCTTTTTTCGCTTTTGGCAACCACAGGAGCAAAAAAGACAAACGTCCAGCTTTTGCTTCCACAGCAAAGGTGCCAGCGGGGAAAAGTGATGCTGGTCCTCAATGCCTCCTGGAACCTCTTTGAATGCCGCAGACAATTTGGCCCTCTCTGCTTTCCTGCGGACTCCATCCTCAAAAGCACCTGTTTTCGCTTTCGGCAGCCTCCGGAGCAAAAAAGACAAACGTCCAGGTTTTGCTGCCACAGCAAAGGTGCCAGCGGGGAAAAGTGATGCGTGTCCTCATTGCCTCCTGGAACCTCTTCAAATGCCCCAGACAATTTGGCCCTCTCTGCTTTCCTGCGGACTCCATCCTCAAAAGCACCTTTTTTCGCTTTCGGCAACCTCAGGAGCAAAACAGACAAACGTCCAGCATTTGCTGCCTCAGCAAAGGTACTAGCGGGGAAAAGTAATGCTGGTTCTTACTGCCTCCTGGAACCTCTTCAAATGCCACAGACAATTTGGCCCTCTCTGCTTTCCTGCGGACTCCATCAAAAAAAGCACCTGTTTTCGCTTTCGGCATCCTCTGGAGCAAAAAAGACAAACGTCCAGCTTTTGCTGCCACAGCAAAGGTGCCAGCGGGGAAAAGTAATGCTGGTTCTCACTGCCTCCTGGAACCCTTTCAAATGCCACAGACAATTTGGCCCTCTCTGCTTTCCTGCGGACTCCATCCTCAAAAGCACCTGTTTTCGCTTTCGGCAACCTCCGGAGCAAAAAAGACAAACGTCCAGCTTTTGCTGCCACAGCAAAGGTGCTAGCGGGGAAAAGTAATGCTGGTTCTCACTGCCTCCTGGAACCTCTGCAAATGCCCCAGACAATTTGGCCCTCTCTGCTTTCCTGCGGACTCCATCCTCAAAAGCACCTGTTTTCGCTTTCGGCAGCCTCCGGAGCAAAAAAAGACAAACGTCCAGCTTTTGCTGCCACAGCAAAGGTGCCAGCGGGGAAAAGTAATGCTGGTTCTCACTGCCTCCTGGAACCCTTTCAAATGCCCCAGACAATTTGGCCCTCTCTGCTTTCCTGCGGACTCCATCCTCAAAAGCACCTGTTTTCGCTTTCGGCAACCTCAGGACCAAAAAAGACAAACGTCCAGCTTTTGCTGCCACAGCAAAGGTGCTAGCGGGGAAAAGTAATGCTGGTTCTCACTGCCTCCTGGAACCTCTGCAAATGCCCCAGACAATTTGGCCCTCTCTGCTTTCCTGCGGACTCCATCCTCAAAAGCACCTGTTTTCGCTTTCGGCAGCCTCCGGAGCAAAAAAAGACAAACGTCCAGCTTTTGCTGCCACAGCAAAGGTGCCAGCGGGGAAAAGTAATGCTGGTTCTCACTGCCTCCTGGAACCCTTTCAAATGCTCCAGACAATTTGGCCCTCTCTGCTTTCCTGCGGACTCCATCCTCAAAAGCACCTGTTTTCGCTTTCGGCAACCTCCGGAGCAAAAAAGACAAACGTCCAGCTTTTGCTGCCACAGCAAAGGTGCTAGCGGGGAAAAGAAATGCTGGTTCTCACTGCCTCCTGGAACCTCTGCAAATGCCCCAGACAATTTGGCCCTCTCTGCTTTCCTGCAGACTCCATCCTCAAAAGCACCTGTTTTCGCTTTCGGCAACCTCCGGAGCAAAAAAGACAAACGTCCAGGTTTTGCTGCCACAGCAAAGGTGCCAGCGGGGAAAAGTGATGCGTGTCCTCATTGCCTCCTGGAACCTCTTCAAATGCCCCAGACATTTTGGCCCTCTCTGCTTTCCTGCGGACTCCATCCTCAAAAGCACCTTTTTTCGCTTTCGGCAACCTGAGGAGCAAAAAAGACAAACGTCCAGCTTTTGCTGCCACAGCAAAGGTGCTAGCAGGGAAAAGTAATGCTGGTTCTTACTGCCTCCTGGAACCTCTTCAAATGCCACAGACAATTTGGCCCTCTCTGCTTTCCTGCGGACTCCATCCTCAAAAGCACCTGTTTTCGCTTTCGACATCCTCTGGAGCAAAAAAGACAAATGTCCAGGTTTTGCTGCCACAGCAAAGGTGCCAGCGGGGAAAAGTAATGCTGGTTCTCACTGCCTCCTGGAACCCTTTCAAATGCCACAGACAATTTGGCCCTCTCTGCTTTCCTGCGGACTCCATCCTCAAAAGCACCTGTTTTCGCTTTCGGCGACCTCCGGAGCAAAAAAGACAAACGTCCAGCTTTTGCTGCCACAGCAAAGGTGCTAGCGGGGAAAAGTAATGCTGGTTCTCACTGCCTCCTGGAACCTCTTCAAATGCCCCAGACAATTTGGCCCTCTCTGCTTTCCTGCGGACTCCATCCTCAAAAGCACCTTTTTTCGCTTTCGGCAACCTCCGGAGCAAAAAAGACAAACGTCCAGCTTTTGCTGCCACAGCAAAGGTGCCAGCAGGGAAACGTAATGCTGGTTCTCACTGCCTCCTGGAACCTCTTCAAATGCCCCAGACAATTTGGCCCTCTCTGCTTTCCTGCGGACTCCATCCTCAAAAGCACCTGTTTTCGCTTTCGGCAGCCTCCGGAGCAAAAAAGACAAACGTCCAGCTTTTGCTGCCACAGCAAAGGTGCCAGCGGGGAAAAGTGATGCTGGTCCTCATTGCCTCCTGGAACCTCTTCAAATGCCCCAGACAATTTGGCCCTCTCTGCTTTCCTGCGGACTCCATCCTCAAAAGCACCTTTTTTCTCTCTCGGCAACCTGAAGAGCAAAAAAGACAAACGTCCAGCTTTTGCTGCCACAGCAAAGGTGCCAGCGGGGAAAAGTGATGCTGGTCCTCACTGCCTCCTGGAACCCCTTCAAATGCCCCAGACAATTTGGCCCTCTCTGCTTTCCTGCGGACTCCATCCTCAAAAGCACCTGTTTTCGCTTTCGGCAGCCTCCGGAGCAAAAAAGACAAACGTCCAGCTTTTGCTGCCACAGCAAAGGTGCCAGCGGGGAAAAGTAATGCTGGTCCTCATTGCCTCCTTGAACCTCTTCAAATGCCCCAGACAATTTGGCCCTCTCTGCTTTCCTGCGGACTCCATCCTCAAAAGCACCTTTTTTCGCTTTTGGCAACCTCAGGAGCAAAAAAGACAAACGTCCAGGTTTTGCTGCCACAGCAAAGGTGCCAGCGGGGAAAAGTAATGCTGGTCCTCATTGCCTCCTGGAACCTCTTCAAATGCCCAGACAATTTGGCCCTCTCTGCTTTCCTGCGGACTCCATCCTCAAAAGCACCTGTTTTCGCTTTCGGCAACCTCAGGAGCAAAAAAGACAAACGTCCAGCTTTTGCTGCCACAGCAAAGGTGCCAGCGAGCAAAAGTAATGCTGGTTCTCACTGCCTCCTGGAACCCTTTCAAATGTCCCAGACAATTTGGCCCTCTCTTCTTTCCTGCGGACTCCATCCTCAAAAGCACCTGTTTTCGCTTTCGGCAACCTCAGGAGCAAAAAAGACAAACGTCCAGCTTTTGCTGCCACAGCAAAGGTGCCAGCGGGGAAAAGTAATGCTAATTCTCATTGCCTCCTGGAACCTCTTCAAATGCCCAGACAATTTGGCCCTCTCTGCTTTCCTGCGGACTCCATCCTCAAAAGCACCTTTTTTCGCTTTCGGCAACCTCCGGAGCAAAAAAGACAAACGTCCAGCTTTTGCTGCCACAGCAAAGGTGCCAGCGGGGAAAAGTAATGCTGGTCCTCATTGCCTCCTGGAACCTCTTCAAATGCCCCAGACAATTTGGCCCTCTCTGCTTTCCTGCGGATTCCATCCTCAAAAGCACCTGTTTTCGCTTTCGGCAGCCTCCGGAGCAAAAAAGACAAACGTCCAGCTTTTGCTGCCACACCAAAGGTGCCAGCGGGCAAAAGTAATGCTGGTTCTCAGTGCCTCCTGGAACCCTTTCAAATGCCCCAGACAATTTGGCCCTCTCTGCTTTCCTGCGGACTCCATCCTCAAAAGCACCTTTTTTCGCTTTCGGCAACCTCAGGAGCAAAACAGACAAACGTCCAGCTTTTGCTGCCTCAGCAAAGGTGCTAGCGGGGAAAAGTAATGCTGGTTCTTACTGCCTCCTGGAACCTCTTCAAATGCCACAGACAATTTGGCCCTCTCTGCTTTCCTGCGGACTCCATCAAAAAAAGCACCTGTTTTCGCTTTCGGCATCCTCTGGAGCAAAAAAGACAAATGTCCAGGTTTTGCTGCCACAGCAAAGGTGCCAGCAGGGAAAAGTAATGCTGGTTCTCACTGCCTCCTGGAACCCTTTCAAATGCCACAGACAATTTGGCCCTCTCTGCTTTCCTGCGGACTCCATCCTCAAAAGCACCTGTTTTCGCTTTCGGCAACCTCCGGAGCAAAAAAGACAAACGTCCAGCTTTTGCTGCCACAGCAAAGGTGCTAGCGGGGAAAAGTAATGCTGGTTCTCACTGCCTCCTGGAACCTCTGCAAATGCCCCAGACAATTTGGCCCTCTCTGCTTTCCTGCGGACTCCATCCTCAAAAGCACCTGTTTTCGCTTTCGGCAGCCTCCGGAGCAAAAAAAGACAAACGTCCAGCTTTTGCTGCCACAGCAAAGGTGCCAGCGGGGAAAAGTAATGCTGGTTCTCACTGCCTCCTGGAACCCTTTCAAATGCCCCAGACAATTTGGCCCTCTCTGCTTTCCTGCGGACTCCATCCTCAAAAGCACCTGTTTTCGCTTTCGGCAACCTCAGGACCAAAAAAGACAAACGTCCAGCTTTTGCTGCCACAGCAAAGGTGCTAGCGGGGAAAAGTAATGCTGGTTCTCACTGCCTCCTGGAACCCTTTCAAATGCCCCAGACAATTTGGCCCTCTCTGCTTTCCTGCGGACTCCATCCTCAAAAGCACCTGTTTTCGCTTTCGGCATCCTCCGGAGCAAAAAAATACAAACGTCCAGCTTTTGCTGCCACAGCAAAGGTGCCAGCGGGGAAAAGTAATGCTGGTTCTCACTGCCTCCTGGAACCCTTTCAAATGCTCCAGACAATTTGGCCCTCTCTGCTTTCCTGCGGACTCCATCCTCAAAAGCACCTTTTTTCGCTTTCGGCAACCTCCGGAGCAAAAAAGACAAACGTCCAGCTTTTGCTGCCACAGCAAAGGTGCTAGCGGGGAAAAGTAATGCTGGTTCTTACTGCCTCCTGGAACCTGTTCAAATGCCACAGACAATTTGGCCCTCTCTGCTTTCCTGCGGACTCCATCCTCAAAAGCACCTGTTTTCGCTTTCGGCATCCTCTGGAGCAAAAAAGACAAATGTCCAGGTTTTGCTGCCACAGCAAAGGTGCCAGCGGGGAAAAGTAATGCTGGTTCTCACTGCCTCCTGGAACCCTTTCAAATGCCCCAGACAATTTGGCCCTCTCTGCTTTCCTGCGGACTCCATCCTCAAAAGCACCTGTTTTCGCTTTCGGCAACCTCCGAGCAAAAAAGACAAACGTCCAGCTTTTGCTGCCACAGCAAAGGTGCTAGCGGGGAAAAGTAATGCTGGTTCTCACTGCCTCCTGGAATATCTGCAAATGCCCAAGACAATTTGGCCCTCTCTGCTTTCCTGCGGACTCCATCCTCAAAAGCACCTTTTTTCGCTTTCGGCAGCCTCCGGAGCAAAAAAAGACAAACGTCCAGCTTTTGCTGCCACAGCAAAGGTGCCAGCGGGGAAAAGTGATGCGTGTCCTCATTGCCTCCTGGAACCTCTTCAAATGCCCCAGACAATTTGGCCCTCTCTGCTTTCCTGCGGACTCCATCCTCAAAAGTACCTTTTTTCGCTTTCGGCAACCTCAGGAGCAAAAAAGACAAACGTCCAGCTTTTGCTGCCACAGCAAAGGTGCTAGCGGGGAAAAGTAATGCTGGTTCTCACTGCCTCCTGGAACCTCTGCAAATGCCCCAGACAATTTGGCCCTCTCTGCTTTCCTGCGGACTCCATCCTCAAAAGCACCTGTTTTCGCTTTCGGCAGCCTCCGGAGCAAAAAAAGACAAACGTCCAGCTTTTGCTGCCACAGCAAAGGTGCCAGCGGGGAAAAGTAATGCTGGTTCTCACTGCCTCCTGGAACCCTTTCAAATGCCCCAGACAATTTGGCCCTCTCTGCTTTCCTGCGGACTCCATCCTCAAAAGCACCTGTTTTCGCTTTCGGCAACCTCCGGAGCAAAAAAGACAAACGTCCAGCTTTTGCTGCCACAGCAAAGGTGCTAGCGGGGAAAAGTAATGCTGTTTCTCACTGTCTCCTGGAACCCTTTCAAATGTGGCAGACAATTTGGCCCTCTCTGCTTTCCTGCGGACTCCATCCTCAAAAGCACCTTTTTTCGCTTTTGGCAACCACAGGAGCAAAAAAGACAAACGTCCAGCTTTTGCTTCCACAGCAAAGGTGCCAGCGGGGAAAAGTGATGCTGGTCCTCAATGCCTCCTGGAACCTCTTTGAATGCCGCAGACAATTTGGCCCTCTCTGCTTTCCTGCGGACTCCATCCTCAAAAGCACCTGTTTTCGCTTTCGGCAGCCTCCGGAGCAAAAAAGACAAACGTCCAGGTTTTGCTGCCACAGCAAAGGTGCCAGCGGGGAAAAGTGATGCGTGTCCTCATTGCCTCCTGGAACCTCTTCAAATGCCCCAGACAATTTGGCCCTCTCTGCTTTCCTGCGGACTCCATCCTCAAAAGCACCTTTTTTCGCTTTCGGCAACCTCAGGAGCAAAACAGACAAACGTCCAGCTTTTGCTGCCTCAGCAAAGGTGCTAGCGGGGAAAAGTAATGCTGGTTCTTACTGCCTCCTGGAACCTCTTCAAATGCCACAGACAATTTGGCCCTCTCTGCTTTCCTGCGGACTCCATCAAAAAAAGCACCTGTTTTCGCTTTCGGCATCCTCTGGAGCAAAAAAGACAAATGTCCAGGTTTTGCTGCCACAGCAAAGGTGCCAGCGGGGAAAAGTAATGCTGGTTCTCACTGCCTCCTGGAACCCTTTCAAATGCCACAGACAATTTGGCCCTCTCTGCTTTCCTGCGGACTCCATCCTCAAAAGCACCTGTTTTCGCTTTCGGCAACCTCCGGAGCAAAAAAGACAAACGTCCAGCTTTTGCTGCCACAGCAAAGGTGCTAGCGGGGAAAAGTAATGCTGGTTCTCACTGCCTCCTGGAACCTCTGCAAATGCCCCAGACAATTTGGCCCTCTCTGCTTTCCTGCGGACTCCATCCTCAAAAGCACCTGTTTTCGCTTTCGGCAGCCTCCGGAGCAAAAAAAGACAAACGTCCAGCTTTTGCTGCCACAGCAAAGGTGCCAGCGGGGAAAAGTAATGCTGGTTCTCACTGCCTCCTGGAACCCTTTCAAATGCCCCAGACAATTTGGCCCTCTCTGCTTTCCTGCGGACTCCATCCTCAAAAGCACCTGTTTTCGCTTTCGGCAACCTCAGGACCAAAAAAGACAAACGTCCAGCTTTTGCTGCCACAGCAAAGGTGCTAGCGGGGAAAAGTAATGCTGGTTCTCACTGCCTCCTGGAACCTCTGCAAATGCCCCAGACAATTTGGCCCTCTCTGCTTTCCTGCGGACTCCATCCTCAAAAGCACCTGTTTTCGCTTTCGGCAGCCTCCGGAGCAAAAAAAGACAAACGTCCAGCTTTTGCTGCCACAGCAAAGGTGCCAGCGGGGAAAAGTAATGCTGGTTCTCACTGCCTCCTGGAACCCTTTCAAATGCTCCAGACAATTTGGCCCTCTCTGCTTTCCTGCGGACTCCATCCTCAAAAGCACCTGTTTTCGCTTTCGGCAACCTCCGGAGCAAAAAAGACAAACGTCCAGCTTTTGCTGCCACAGCAAAGGTGCTAGCGGGGAAAAGAAATGCTGGTTCTCACTGCCTCCTGGAACCTCTGCAAATGCCCCAGACAATTTGGCCCTCTCTGCTTTCCTGCAGACTCCATCCTCAAAAGCACCTGTTTTCGCTTTCGGCAACCTCCGGAGCAAAAAAGACAAACGTCCAGGTTTTGCTGCCACAGCAAAGGTGCCAGCGGGGAAAAGTGATGCGTGTCCTCATTGCTTCCTGGAACCTCTTCAAATGCCCCAGACATTTTGGCCCTCTCTGCTTTCCTGCGGACTCCATCCTCAAAAGCACCTGTTTTCGCTTTCGGCAACCTCCGGAGCAAAAAAGACAAACGTCCAGCTTTTGCTGCCACAGCAAAGGTGCTAGCGGGGAAAAGTAATGCTGGTTCTTACTGCCTCCTGGAACCTCTTCAAATGCCACAGACAATTTGGCCCTCTCTGCTTTCCTGCGGACTCCATCCTCAAAAGCACCTGTTTTCGCTTTCGACATCCTCTGGAGCAAAAAAGACAAATGTCCAGGTTTTGCTGCCACAGCAAAGGTGCCAGCGGGGAAAAGTAATGCTGGTTCTCACTGCCTCCTGGAACCCTTTCAAATGCCCCAGACAATTTGGCCCTCTCTGCTTTCCTGCGGACTCCATCCTCAAAAGCACCTTTTTTCGCTTTCGGCAGCCTCCGGAGCAAAAAAGACAAACGTCCAGGTTTTGCTGCCACAGCAAAGGTGCCAGCGGGGAAAAGTGATGCTGGTCCTCATTGCCTCCTGGAACCTCTTCAAATGCCCCAGACAATTTGGCCCTCTCTGCTTTCCTGCGGACTCCATCCTCAAAAGCACCTTTTTTCTCTCTCGGCAACCTGAAGAGCAAAAAAGACAAACGTCCAGCTTTTGCTGCCACAGCAAAGGTGCCAGCGGGGAAAAGTGATGCTGGTCCTCACTGCCTCCTGGAACCCCTTCAAATGCCCCAGACAATTTGGCCCTCTCTGCTTTCCTGCGGACTCCATCCTCAAAAGCACCTGTTTTCGCTTTCGGCAGCCTCCGGAGCAAAAAAGACAAACGTCCAGCTTTTGCTGCCACAGCAAAGGTGCCAGCGGGGAAAAGTAATGCTGGTCCTCATTGCCTCCTTGAACCTCTTCAAATGCCCCAGACAATTTGGCCCTCTCTGCTTTCCTGCGGACTCCATCCTCAAAAGCACCTTTTTTCGCTTTTGGCAACCTCAGGAGCAAAAAAGACAAACGTCCAGGTTTTGCTGCCACAGCAAAGGTGCCAGCGGGGAAAAGTAATGCTGGTCCTCATTGCCTCCTGGAACCTCTTCAAATGCCCAGACAATTTGGCCCTCTCTGCTTTCCTGCGGACTCCATCCTCAAAAGCACCTTTTTTCGCTTTCGGCAACCTCCGGAGCAAAAAAGACAAACGTCCAGCTTTTGCTGCCACAGCAAAGGTGCCAGCGGGGAAAAGTAATGCTGGTTGTCACTGCCTCCTGGAACCCTTTCAAATGCCCCAGACAATTTGGCCCTCTCTGCTTTCCTGCGGACTCCATCCTCAAAAGCACCTGTTTTCGCTTTCGGCAACCTCCGGAGCAAAAAAGACAAACGTCCAGCTTTTGCTGCCACAGCAAAGGTGCCAGCGGGGAAAAGTAATGCTGGTCCTCATTGCCTCCTGGAACCTCTTCAAATGCCCCAGACAATTTGGCCCTCTCTGCTTTCCTGCGGATTCCATCCTTAAAAGCACCTGTTTTCGCTTTCGGCAGCCTCCGGAGCAAAAAAGACAAACGTCCAGCTTTTGCTGCCACAGCAAAGGTGCCAGCGAGCAAAAGTAATGCTGGTTCTCACTGCCTCCTGGAACCCTTTCAAATGCCCCAGACAATTTGGCCCTCTCTGCTTTCCTGCGGACTCCATCCTCAAAAGCACCTGTTTTCGCTTTCGGCATCCTCTGGAGCAAAAAAGACAAATGTCCAGGTTTTGCTGCCACAGCAAAGGTGCCAGCGGGGAAAAGTAATGCTGGTTCTCACTGCCTCCTGGAACCCTTTCAAATGCCCCAGACAATTTGGCCCTCTCTGCTTTCCTGCGGACTCCATCCTCAAAAGCACCTGTTTTCGCTTTCGGCAACCTCCGGAGCAAAAAAGACAAATGTCCAGCTTTTGCTGCCACAGCAAAGGTGCTAGCGGGGAAAAGTAATGCTGGTTCTCACTGCCTCCTGGAATATCTGCAAATGCCCAAGACAATTTGGCCCTCTCTGCTTTCCTGCGGACTCCATCCTCAAAAGCACCTGTTTTCGCTTTCGGCAGCCTCCGGAGCAAAAAAAGACAAACGTCCAGCTTTTGCTGCCACAGCAAAGGTGCCAGCGGGGAAAAGTGATGCGTGTCCTCATTGCCTCCTGGAACCTCTGCAAATGCCCCAGACAATTTGGCCCTCTCTGCTTTCCTGCGGACTCCATCCTCAAAAGCACCTGTTTTCGCTTTCGGCAGCCTCCGGAGCAAAAAAAGACAAACGTCCAGCTTTTGCTGCCACAGCAAAGGTGCCAGCGGGGAAAAGTAATGCTGGTTCTCACTGCCTCCTGGAACCCTTTCAAATGCCCCAGACAATTTGGCCCTCTCTGCTTTCCTGCGGACTCCATCCTCAAAAGCACCTGTTTTCGCTTTCGGCAACCTCCGGAGCAAAAAAGACAAACGTCCAGCTTTTGCTGCCACAGCAAAGGTGCTAGCGGGGAAAAGTAATGCTGTTTCTCACTGTCTCCTGGAACCCTTTCAAATGTGGCAGACAATTTGGCCCTCTCTGCTTTCCTGCGGACTCCATCCTCAAAAGCACCTTTTTTCGCTTTTGGCAACCACAGGAGCAAAAAAGACAAACGTCCAGCTTTTGCTTCCACAGCAAAGGTGCCAGCGGGGAAAAGTGATGCTGGTCCTCAATGCCTCCTGGAACCTCTTTGAATGCCGCAGACAATTTGGCCCTCTCTGCTTTCCTGCGGACTCCATCCTCAAAAGCACCTGTTTTCGCTTTCGGCAGCCTCCGGAGCAAAAAAGACAAACGTCCAGGTTTTGCTGCCACAGCAAAGGTGCCAGCGGGGAAAAGTGATGCGTGTCCTCATTGCCTCCTGGAACCTCTTCAAATGCCCCAGACAATTTGGCCCTCTCTGCTTTCCTGCGGACTCCATCCTCAAAAGCACCTTTTTTCGCTTTCGGCAACCTCAGGAGCAAAACAGACAAACGTCCAGCTTTTGCTGCCTCAGCAAAGGTGCTAGCGGGGAAAAGTAATGCTGGTTCTTACTGCCTCCTGGAACCTCTTCAAATGCCACAGACAATTTGGCCCTCTCTGCTTTCCTGCGGACTCCATCAAAAAAAGCACCTGTTTTCGCTTTCGGCATCCTCTGGAGCAAAAAAGACAAATGTCCAGGTTTTGCTGCCACAGCAAAGGTGCCAGCGGGGAAAAGTAATGCTGGTTCTCACTGCCTCCTGGAACCCTTTCAAATGCCACAGACAATTTGGCCCTCTCTGCTTTCCTGCGGACTCCATCCTCAAAAGCACCTGTTTTCGCTTTCGGCAACCTCCGGAGCAAAAAAGACAAACGTCCAGCTTTTGCTGCCACAGCAAAGGTGCTAGCGGGGAAAAGTAATGCTGGTTCTCACTGCCTCCTGGAACCTCTGCAAATGCCCCAGACAATTTGGCCCTCTCTGCTTTCCTGCGGACTCCATCCTCAAAAGCACCTGTTTTCGCTTTCGGCAGCCTCCGGAGCAAAAAAAGACAAACGTCCAGCTTTTGCTGCCACAGCAAAGGTGCCAGCGGGGAAAAGTAATGCTGGTTCTCACTGCCTCCTGGAACCCTTTCAAATGCCCCAGACAATTTGGCCCTCTCTGCTTTCCTGCGGACTCCATCCTCAAAAGCACCTGTTTTCGCTTTCGGCAACCTCAGGACCAAAAAAGACAAACGTCCAGCTTTTGCTGCCACAGCAAAGGTGCTAGCGGGGAAAAGTAATGCTGGTTCTCACTGCCTCCTGGAACCTCTGCAAATGCCCCAGACAATTTGGCCCTCTCTGCTTTCCTGCGGACTCCATCCTCAAAAGCACCTGTTTTCGCTTTCGGCAGCCTCCGGAGAAAAAAAGACAAACGTCCAGCTTTTGCTGCCACAGCAAAGGTGCCAGCGGGGAAAAGTAATGCTGGTTCTCACTGCCTCCTGGAACCCTTTCAAATGCTCCAGACAATTTGGCCCTCTCTGCTTTCCTGCGGACTCCATCCTCAAAAGCACCTGTTTTCGCTTTCGGCAACCTCCGGAGCAAAAAAGACAAACGTCCAGCTTTTGCTGCCACAGCAAAGGTGCTAGCGGGGAAAAGAAATGCTGGTTCTCACTGCCTCCTGGAACCTCTGCAAATGCCCCAGACAATTTGGCCCTCTCTGCTTTCCTGCAGACTCCATCCTCAAAAGCACCTGTTTTCGCTTTCGGCAACCTCCGGAGCAAAAAAGACAAACGTCCAGGTTTTGCTGCCACAGCAAAGGTGCCAGCGGGGAAAAGTGATGCGTGTCCTCATTGCCTCCTGGAACCTCTTCAAATGCCCCAGACAATTTGGCCCTCTCTGCTTTCCTGCGGACTCCATCCTCAAAAGCACCTGTTTTCGCTTTCGGCAACCTGAGGAGCAAAAAAGACAAACGTCCAGCTTTTGCTGCCACAGCAAAGGTGCTAGCGGGGAAAAGTAATGCTGGTTCTTACTGCCTCCTGGAACCTCTTCAAATGCCACAGACAATTTGGCCCTCTCTGCTTTCCTGCGGACTCCATCCTCAAAAGCACCTGTTTTCGCTTCCGACATCCTCTGGAGCAAAAAAGACAAATGTCCAGGTTTTGCTGCCACAGCAAAGGTGCCAGCGGGGAAAAGTAATGCTGGTTCTCACTGCCTCCTGGAACCCTTTCAAATGCCCCAGACAATTTGGCCCTCTCTGCTTTCCTGCGGACTCCATCCTCAAAAGCACCTTTTTTCGCTTTCGGCAGCCTCCGGAGCAAAAAAGACATAGTCCAGGTTTTGCTGCCACAGCAAAGGTGCCAGCGGGGAAAAGTGATGCTGGTCCTCATTGCCTCCTGGAACCTCTTCAAATGCCCCAGACAATTTGGCCCTCTCTGCTTTCCTGCGGACTCCATCCTCAAAAGCACCTTTTTTCTCTCTCGGCAACCTGAAGAGCAAAAAAGACAAACGTCCAGCTTTTGCTGCCACAGCAAAGGTGCCAGCGGGGAAAAGTGATGCTGGTCCTCACTGCCTCCTGGAACCCCTTCAAATGCCCCAGACAATTTGGCCCTCTCTGCTTTCCTGCGGACTCCATCCTCAAAAGCACCTGTTTTCGCTTTCGGCAGCCTCCGGAGCAAAAAAGACAAACGTCCAGCTTTTGCTGCCACAGCAAAGGTGCCAGCGGGGAAAAGTAATGCTGGTCCTCATTGCCTCCTTGAACCTCTTCAAATGCCCCAGACAATTTGGCCCTCTCTGCTTTCCTGCGGACTCCATCCTCAAAAGCACCTTTTTTCGCTTTTGGCAACCTCAGGAGCAAAAAAGACAAACGTCCAGGTTTTGCTGCCACAGCAAAGGTGCCAGCGGGGAAAAGTAATGCTGGTCCTCATTGCCTCCTGGAACCTCTTCAAATGCCCAGACAATTTGGCCCTCTCTGCTTTCCTGCGGACTCCATCCTCAAAAGCACCTTTTTTCGCTTTTGGCAACCTCCGGAGCAAAAAAGACAAACGTCCAGCTTTTGCTGCCACAGCAAAGGTGCCAGCGGTGAAAAGTAATGCTGGTTGTCACTGCCTCCTGGAACCCTTTCAAATGCCCCAGACAATTTGGCCCTCTCTGCTTTCCTGCGGACTCCATCCTCAAAAGCACCTGTTTTCGCTTTCGGCAACCTCCGGAGCAAAAAAGACAAACGTCCAGCTTTTGCTGCCACAGCAAAGGTGCCAGCGGGGAAAAGTAATGCTGGTCCTCATTGCCTCCTGGAACCTCTTCAAATGCCACAGACAATTTGGCCCTCTCTGCTTTCCTGCGGATTCCATCCTTAAAAGCACCTGTTTTCGCTTTCGGCAGCCTCCGGAGCAAAAAAGACAAACGTCCAGCTTTTGCTGCCACAGCAAAGGTGCCAGCGAGCAAAAGTAATGCTGGTTCTCACTGCCTCCTGGAACCCTTTCAAATGTCCCAGACAATTTGGCCCTCTCTTCTTTCCTGCGGACTCCATCCTCAAAAGCACCTGTTTTCGCTTTCGGCAACCTCAGGAGCAAAAAAGAAAAACGTCCAGCTTTTGCTGCCACAGCAAAGGTGCCAGCGGGGAAAAGTAATGCTAATTCTCATTGCCTCCTGGAACCTCTTCAAATGCCCAGACAATTTGGCCCTCTCTCCTTTCCTGCGGACTCCATCCTCAAAAGCACCTTTTTTCGCTTTCGGCAACCTCCGGAGCAAAAAAGACAAACGTCCAGCTTTTGCTGCCACACCAAAGGTGCCAGCGGGCAAAAGTAATGCTGGTTCTCACTGCCTCCTGGAACCCTTTCAAATGCCCCAGACAATTTGGCCCTCTCTGCTTTCCTGCGGACTCCATCCTCAAAAGCACCTTTTTTCGCTTTCGGCATCCTCAGGAGCAAAAAAGACAAACGTCCAGCTTTTGCTGCCACAGCAAAGGTGCCAGCAGGGAAACGTAATGCTGGTTCTCACTGCCTCCTGGAACCTCTTCAAATGCCCCAGACAATTTGGCCCTCTCTGCTTTCCTGCGGACTCCATCCTCAAAAGCACCTTTTTTCGCTTTCGGCAGCCTCCGGAGCAAAAAAGACAAACGTCCAGGTTTTGCTGCCACAGCAAAGGTGCCAGCGGGGAAAAGTGATGCTGGTCCTCATTGCCTCCTGGAACCTCTTCAAATGCCCCAGACAATTTGGCCCTCTCTGCTTTCCTGCGGACTCCATCCTCAAAAGCACCTTTTTTCTCTCTCGGCAACCTGAAGAGCAAAAAAGACAAACGTCCAGCTTTTGCTGCCACAGCAAAGGTGCCAGCGGGGAAAAGTGATGCTGGTCCTCACTGCCTCCTGGAACCCCTTCAAATGCCCCAGACAATTTGGCCCTCTCTGCTTTCCTGCGGACTCCATCCTCAAAAGCACCTGTTTTCGCTTTCGGCAGCCTCCGGAGCAAAAAAGACAAACGTCCAGCTTTTGCTGCCACAGCAAAGGTGCCAGCGGGGAAAAGTAATGCTGGTCCTCATTGCCTCCTTGAACCTCTTCAAATGCCCCAGACAATTTGGCCCTCTCTGCTTTCCTGCGGACTCCATCCTCAAAAGCACCTTTTTTCGCTTTTGGCAACCTCAGGAGCAAAAAAGAAAAACGTCCAGCTTTTGCTGCCACAGCAAAGGTGCCAGCGGGGAAAAGTAATGCTAATTCTCATTGCCTCCTGGAACCTCTTCAAATGCCCAGACAATTTGGCCCTCTCTGCTTTCCTGCGGACTCCATCCTCAAAAGCACCTTTTTTCGCTTTTGGCAACCTCCGGAGCAAAAAAGACAAACGTCCAGCTTTTGCTGCCACAGCAAAGGTGCCAGCGGGGAAAAGTAATGCTGGTTGTCACTGCCTCCTGGAACCCTTTCAAATGCCCCAGACAATTTGGCCCTCTCTGCTTTCCTGCGGACTCCATCCTCAAAAGCACCTGTTTTCGCTTTCGGCAACCTCCGGAGCAAAAAAGACAAACGTCCAGCTTTTGCTGCCACAGCAAAGGTGCCAGCGGGGAAAAGTAATGCTGGTCCTCATTGCCTCCTGGAACCTCTTCAAATGCCCCAGACAATTTGGCCCTCTCTGCTTTCCTGCGGATTCCATCCTTAAAAGCACCTGTTTTCGCTTTCGGCAGCCTCCGGAGCAAAAAAGACAAACGTCCAGCTTTTGCTGCCACAGCAAAGGTGCCAGCGAGCAAAAGTATTGCTGGTTCTCACTGCCTCCTGGAACCCTTTCAAATGTCCCAGACAATTTGGCCCTCTCTTCTTTCCTGCGGACTCCATCCTCAAAAGCACCTGTTTTCGCTTTCGGCAACCTCAGGAGCAAAAAAGAAAAACGTCCAGCTTTTGCTGCCACAGCAAAGGTGCCAGCGGGGAAAAGTAATGCTAATTCTCATTGCCTCCTGGAACCTCTTCAAATGCCCAGACAATTTGGCCCTCTCTCCTTTCCTGCGGACTCCATCCTCAAAAGCACCTTTTTTCGCTTTCGGCAACCTCCGGAGCAAAAAAGACAAACGTCCAGCTTTTGCTGCCACACCAAAGGTGCCAGCGGGCAAAAGTAATGCTGGTTCTCACTGCCTCCTGGAACCCTTTCAAATGCCCCAGACAATTTGGCCCTCTCTGCTTTCCTGCGGACTCCATCCTCAAAAGCACCTTTTTTCGCTTTCGGCATCCTCAGGAGCAAAAAAGACAAACGTCCAGCTTTTGCTGCCACAGCAAAGGTGCCAGCAGGGAAACGTAATGCTGGTTCTCACTGCCTCCTGGAACCTCTTCAAATGCCCCAGACAATTTGGCCCTCTCTGCTTTCCTGCGGACTCCATCCTCAAAAGCACCTTTTTTCTCTCTCGGCAACCTGAAGAGCAAAAAAGACAAACGTCCAGCTTTTGCTGCCACAGCAAAGGTGCCAGCGGGGAAAAGTGATGCTGGTCCTCACTGCCTCCTGGAACCCCTTCAAATGCCCCAGACAATTTGGCCCTCTCTGCTTTCCTGCGGACTCCATCCTCAAAAGCACCTGTTTTCGCTTTCGGCAGCCTCCGGAGCAAAAAAGACAAACGTCCAGCTTTTGCTGCCACAGCAAAGGTGCCAGCGGGGAAAAGTAATGCTGGTCCTCATTGCCTCCTTGAACCTCTTCAAATGCCCCAGACAATTTGGCCCTCTCTGCTTTCCTGCGGACTCCATCCTCAAAAGCACCTTTTTTCGCTTTTGGCAACCTCAGGAGCAAAAAAGACAAACGTCCAGGTTTTGCTGCCACAGCAAAGGTGCCAGCGGGGAAAAGTAATGCTGGTCCTCATTGCCTCCTGGAACCTCTTCAAATGCCCAGACAATTTGGCCCTCTCTGCTTTCCTGCGGACTCCATCCTCAAAAGCACCTGTTTTCGCTTTCGGCAACCTCCGGAGCAAAAAAGACAAACGTCCAGCTTTTGCTGCCACAGCAAAGGTGCCAGCGAGCAAAAGTAATGCTGGTTCTCACTGCCTCCTGGAACCCTTTCAAATGCCCCAGACAATTTGGCCCTCTCTGCTTTCCTGCGGACTCCATCCTCAAAAGCACCTGTTTTCGCTTTCGGCAACCTCAGGAGCAAAAAAGAAAAACGTCCAGCTTTTGCTGCCACAGCAAAGGTGCCAGCGTGGAAAAGTAATGCTAGTTCTCATTGCCTCCTGGAACCTCTTCAAATGCCCCAGACAATTTGGCCCTCTCTGCTTTCCTGCGGACTCCATCCTCAAAAGCACCTGTTTTCGCTTTCGGCAGCCTCCGGAGCAAAAAAGACAAACGTCCAGCTTTTGCTGCCACAGCAAAAGTGCCAGCGGGGAAAAGTAATGCTAGTTCTCACTGCCTCCTGGAACTCTTTCAAATGCCACAGACAATTTGGCCCTCTCTGCTTTCCTGCGGACTCCATCCTCAAAAGCACCTGTTTTCGCTTTCGGCAGCCTCTGGAGCAAAAAAGACAAACGTCCAGCTTTTGCTGCCACAGCAAAGGTGCCAGCGGGGAAAAGTAATGCTGGTCCTCATTGCCTCCTGGAACCTCTTCAAATGCCCCAGACAATTTGGCCCTCTCTGCTTTACTGCGGACTCCATCCTCAAAAGCACCTGTTTTCGCTTTCGGCAGCCTCCGGAGCAAAAAAGAAAAAAGTCCAGCTTTTGCTGCCACAGCAAAGGTGCCAGCGGGGAAAAGTAATGCTGGTTCTGACTGCCTCTTGGAACCCTTACAAATGCCCCAGACAATTTGGCCCTCTCTGCTTTCCTGCGGACTCCATCCTCAAAAGCACCTGTTTTCGCTTTCGGCAACCTCAGGAGCAAAAAAGACAAACGTCCAGCTTTTGCTGCCAGAGCAAAGGTGCCAGCGGGGAAAAGTAATGCTGGTTCTCACTGTCTCCTGGAACCCTTTCAAATGCCCAAGACAATATGGCCCTCTCTGCTTTCCTGCGGACTCCATCCTCAAAAGCACCTGTTTTCGCTTTCGGCGCCCTCCGGAGCAAAAAAGACAAACGTCCAGCTTTTGCTGCCACAGCAAAGGTGCCAGCGGGGAAAAGTAATGCTGGTCCTCATTGCCTCCTGGAACCTCTTCAAATGCCCCAGACAATTTGGCCCTCTCTGCTTTCCTGCGGACTCCATCCTCAAAACCACCTGTTTTCGCTTTCGGCAGCGTCCGGAGCAAAAAAGACAAACGTCCAGCTTTTGCTGCCACAGCAAAGGTGCCAGCGGGGAAAAGTAATGCTGGTTCTCACTGTCTCCTGGAACCCTTTCAAATGTGACAGACAATTTGGCCCTCTCTGCTTTCCTGCGGACTCCATCCTCAAAAGCACCTTTTTTCGCTTTTGGCAACCACAGGAGCAAAAAAGACAAACGTCCAGCTTTTGCTGCCACAGCAAAGGTGCCAGCGGGGAAAAGTGATGCTGGTCCTCAATGCCTCCTGGAACCTCTTTGAATGCCGCAGACAATTTGGCCCTCTCTGCTTTCCTGCGGACTCCATCCTCAAAAGCACCTGTTTTCGCTTTCGGCAGCCTCCGGAGCAAAAAAGACAAACGTCCAGCTTTTGCTGCCACAGCAAAGGTGCCAGCGGGGAAAAGTGATGCGTGTCCTCATTGCCTCCTGGAACCTCTTCAAATGCCCCAGACAATTTGGCCCTCTCTGCTTTCCTGCGGACTCCATCCTCAAAAGCACCTTTTTTCGTTTCGGCAACCTCAGGAGCAAAAAAGACAAACGTCCAGCTTTTGCTGCCACAGCAAAGGTGCTAGCGGGGAAAAGTAATGCTGGTTCTTACTGCCTCCTGGAACCTCTTCAAATGCCACAGACAATTTGGCCCTCTCTGCTTTCCTGCGGACTCCATCCTCAAAAGCACCTGTTTTCGCTTTCGGCATCCTCTGGAGCAAAAAGACAAATGTCCAGGTTTTGCTGCCACAGCAAAGGTGCCAGCGGGGAAAAGTAATGCTGGTTCTCACTGTCTCCTGGAACCCTTTCAAATGCCCCAGACAATTTGGCCCTCTCTGCTTTCCTGCGGACTCCATCCTCAAAAGCACCTGTTTTCGCTTTCGGCAGCCTCCGGAGCAAAAAAGACAAACGTCCAGCTTTTGCTGCCACAGCAAAGGTGCTAGCGGGGAAAAGTAATGCTGGTTCTCACTGCCTCCTGGAACCTCTACAAATGCCCCAGACAATTTGGCCCTCTCTGCTTTCCTGCGGACTCCATCCTCAAAAGCACCTGTTTTCGCTTTCGGCAGACTCCGGAGCAAAAAAAGACAAACGTCCAGCTTTTGCTGCCACAGCAAAGGTGCCAGCGGGGAAAAGTAATGCTGGTTCTCACTGTCTCCAGGAAACATTTCAAATGCCCCAGACAATTTGGCCCTCTCTGCTTTCTTGCGGACTCCATCCTCAAAAGCACCTGTTTTCGCTTTCGGCAACCTCCGGAGCAAAAAAGACAAACGTCCAGCTTTTGCTGCCACAGCAAAGGTGCCAGCGGGGAAAAGTAATGCTGGTCCTCACTGCCTCCTGGAACCCTTTCAAATGCCCCAGACAATTTGGCCCTCTCTGCTTTCCTGCGGACTCCATCCTCAAAAGCACCTTTTTTCGCTTTCGGCAACCTCCGGAGCAAAAAAGACAAACGTCCAGCTTTTGCTGCCACAGCAAAGGTGCCAGCAGGGAAAAGTGATGCTGGTCCTCATTGCCTCCTGGAACCTCTTCAAATGCCCCAGACAATTTGGCCCTCTCTGCTTTCCTGCGGACTCCATCCTCAAAAGCACCTGTTTTCGCTTTCGGCAACCTCCGGAGCAAAAAAGACAAACGTCCAGCTTTTGCTGCCACAGCAAAGGTGCCAGCGGGGAAAAGTAATGCTGGTCCTCATTGCCTCCTGGAACCTCTTCAAATGCCCCAGACAATTTGGCCCTCTCTGCTTTCC
The DNA here is from genome assembly GCF_965231255.1 of Vanellus vanellus. Taxonomy (NCBI): domain Eukaryota; kingdom Metazoa; phylum Chordata; class Aves; order Charadriiformes; family Charadriidae; genus Vanellus; species Vanellus vanellus. Next base: position 7,178 of record NW_028127138.1, on the reverse strand, counting down.
TGCGGACTCCATCCTCAAAAGCACCTGTTTTCGCTTTCGGCAGCCTCCGGAGCAAAAAAGACAAACGTCCAGCTTTTGCTGCCACAGCAAAGGTGCCAGCGGGGAAAAGTAATGCTGGTTCTGACTGCCTCTTGCAACCCTTTCAAATGCCCCAGACAATTTGGCCCTCTCTGCTTTCCTGCGGACTCCATCCTCAAAAGCACCTGTTTTCGCTTTCGGCAACCTCCGGAGCAAAAAAGACAAACGTCCAGCTTTTGCTGCCACAGCAAAGGTGCCAGCGGGGAAAAGTGATGCTGGTCCTCATTGCCTCCTGGAACCTCTTCAAATGCCCCAGACAATTTGGCCCTCTCTGCTTTCCTGCGGACTCCATCCTCAAAAGCACCTGTTTTCGCTTTCGGCAGCCTCCGGAGCAAAAAAGACAAACGTCCAGCTTTTGCTGCCACAGCAAAGGTGCCAGCGGGGAAAAGTAATGCTGGTTCTCACTGTCTCCTGGAACCCTTTCAAATGTGACAGACAATTTGGCCCTCTCTGCTTTCCTGCGGACTCCATCCTCAAAAGCACCTTTTTTCGCTCTTGGCAACCACAGGAGCAAAAAAGACAAACGTCCAGGTTTTGCTGCCACAGCAAAGGTGCCAGCGGGGAAAAGTGATGCTGGTCCTCAATGCCTCCTAGAACCTCTTTGAATGCCGCAGACAATTTGGCCCTCTCTGCTTTCCTGCGGACTCCATCCTCAAAAGCACCTGTTTTCGCTTTCGGCAGCCTCCGGAGCAAAAAAGACAAACGTCCAGGTTTTGCTGCCACAGCAAAGGTGCCAGCGGGGAAAAGTGATGCGTGTCCTCATTGCCTCCTGGAACCTCTTCAAATGCCCCAGACAATTTGGCCCTCTCTGCTTTCCTGCGGACTCCATCCACAAAAGCACCTTTTTTCGCTTTCGGCAACCATAGGAGCAAAAAAGACAAACGTCCAGCTTTTGCTGCCACAGCAAAGGTGCTAGCGGGGAAAAGTAATGCTGGTTCTTACTGCCTCCTGGAACCTCTTCAAATGCCACAGACAATTTGGCCCTCTCTGCTTTCCTGCGGACTCCATCCTCAAAAGCACCTGTTTTCGCTTTCGGCATCCTCTGGAGCAAAAAAGACAAATGTCCAGGTTTTGCTGCCACAGCAAAGGTGCCAGCGGGGAAAAGTAATGCCGGTTCTCACTGTCTCCTAGAAACCTTTCAAATGCCCCAGACAATTTGGCCCTCTCTGCTTTCCTGCGGACTCCATCCTCAAAGGCACCTTTATTCGCTTTCGGCATCCTCTGGAGCAAAAAAGAAAAATGTCCAGGTTTTGCTGCCACAGCAAAGGTGCCAGCGGGGAAACGTAATGCTGGTTCTAAATGCCTCCTGGAACCTCTTCAAATGCCCCAGACAATTTGGCCCTCTCTGCTTTCCTGCGGACTCCATCCTCAAAAGCACCTGTTTTCGCTTTCGGCATCCTCTGGAGCAAAAAAGACAAATGTCCAGGTTTTGCTGCCACAGCAAAGGTGCCAGCGGGGAAAAGTAATGCTGGTTCTCACTGCCTCCTGGAACCCTTTCAAATGCCCCAGACAATTTGGCCCTCTCTGCTTTCCTGCGGACTCCATCCTCAAAAGCACCTGTTTTCGCTTTCGGCAGCCTCCGGAACAAAAAAAGACAAACGTCCAGCTTTTGCTGCCACAGCAAAGGTGCCAGCGGGGAAAAGTAATGCTGGTTCTCACTGTCTCCAGGAAACCTTTCAAATGCCCCAGACAATTTGGCCCTCTCTGCTTTCTTGCGGACTCCATCCTCAAAAGCACCTGTTTTCGCTTTCGGCAACCTCCGGAGCAAAAAAGACAAACGTCCAGCTTTTGCTGCCACAGCAAAAGTTCCAGCGGGGAAAAGTAATGCTGGTCCTCACTGCCTCCTGGAACCCTTTCAAATGCCCCAGACAATTTGGCCCTCTCTGCTTTCCTGCGGACTCCATCCTCAAAAGCACCTTTTTTCGCTTTCGGCAACCTCCGGAGCAAAAAAGACAAACGTCCAGCTTTTGCTGCCACAGCAAAGGTGCCAGCAGGGAAAAGTGATGCTGGTCCTCATTGCCTCCTGGAACCTCTTCAAATGCCCCAGACAATTTGGCCCTCTCTGCTTTCCTGCGGACTCCATCCTCAAAAGCACCTGTTTTCGCTTTCGGCAACCTCCGGAGCAAAAAAGACAAACGTCCAGCTTTTGCTGCCACAGCAAAGGTGCCAGCGGGGAAAAGTAATGCTGGTCCTCAATGCCTCCTGGAACCTCTTCAAATGCCCCAGACAATTTGGCCCTCTCTGCTTTCCTGCGGACTCCATCCTCAAAAGCACCTGTTTTCGCTTTCGGCAGCCTCCGGAGCAAAAAAGACAAACGTCCAGCTTTTGCTGCCACAGCAAAGGTGCCAGCGGGGAAAAGTAATGCTGGTTCTGACTGCCTCTTGGAACCCTTTCAAATGCCCCAGACAATTTGGCCCTCTCTGCTTTCCTGCGGACTCCATCCTCAAAAGCACCTGTTTTCGCTTTCGGCAACCTCCGGAGCAAAAAAGACAAACGTCCAGCTTTTGCTGCCACAGCAAAGGTGCCAGCGGGGAAAAGTAATGCTGGTCCTCATTGCCTCCTGGAACCTCTTCAAATGCCCAAGACAATTTGGCCCTCTCTGCTTTCCTGCGGACTCCATCCTCAAAAGCACCTGTTTTCGCTTTCGGCAGCCTCCGGAGCAAAAAAGACAAACGTCCAGCTTTTGCTGCCACAGCAAAGGTGCCAGCGGGGAAAAGTAATGCTGGTTCTCACTGTCTCCTGGAACCCTTTCAAATGTGACAGACAATTTGGCCCTCTCTGCTTTCCTGCGGACTCCATCCTCAAAAGCACCTTTTTTCGCTCTTGGCAACCACAGGAGCAAAAAAGACAAACGTCCAGGTTTTGCTGCCACAGCAAAGGTGCCAGCGGGGAAAAGTGATGCTGGTCCTCAATGCCTCCTGGAACCTCTTTGAATGCCGCAGACAATTTGGCCCTCTCTGCTTTCCTGCGGACTCCATCCTCAAAAGCACCTGTTTTCGCTTTCGGCAGCCTCCGGAGCAAAAAAGACAAACGTCCAGGTTTTGCTGCCACAGCAAAGGTGCCAGCGGGGAAAAGTGATGCGTGTCCTCATTGCCTCCTGGAACCTCTTCAAATGCCCCAGACAATTTGGCCCTCTCTGCTTTCCTGCGGACTCCATCCTCAAAAGCACCTTTTTTCGCTTTCGGCAACCATAGGAGCAAAAAAGACAAACGTCCAGCTTTTGCTGCCACAGCAAAGGTGCTAGCGGGGAAAAGTAATGCTGGTTCTTACTGCCTCCTGGAACCTCTTCAAATGCCACAGACAATTTGGCCCTCTCTGCTTTCCTGCGGACTCCATCCTCAAAAGCACCTGTTTTCGCTTTCGGCATCCTCTGGAGCAAAAAAGACAAATGTCCAGGTTTTGCTGCCACAGCAAAGGTGCCAGCGGGGAAAAGTAATGCTGGTTCTCACTGCCTCCTGGAACCCTTTCAAATGCCACAGACAATCTGGCCCTCTCTGCTTTCCTGCGGACTCCATCCTCAAAAGCACCTGTTTTCGCTTTCGGCAACCTCCGGAGCAAAAAAGACAAACGTCCAGCATTTGCTGCCACAGCAAAGGTGCTAGCGGGGAAAAGTAATGCTGGTTCTCACTGCCTCCTGGAACCTCTGCAAATGCCCCAGACAATTTGGCCCTCTCTGCTTTCCTGCGGACTCCATCCACAAAAGCACCTGTTTTCGCTTTCGGCAACCTCCGGAGCAAAAAAAGACAAACGTCCAGCTTTTGCTGCCACAGCAAAGGTGCCAGCGGGGAAAAGTAATGCTGGTTCTCACTGTCTCCAGGAAACCTTTCAAATGCCCCAGACAATTTGGCCCTCTCTGCTTTCCTGCGGACTCCATCCTCAAAGGCACCTTTATTCGCTTTCGGCATCCTCTGGAGCAAAAAAGACAAATGTCCAGGTTTTGCTGCCACAGCAAAGGTGCCAGCGGGGAAACGTAATGCTGGTTCTAAATGCCTCCTGGAACCTCTTCAAATGCCCCAGACAATTTGGCCCTCTCTGCTTTCCTGCGGACTCCATCCTCAAAAGCACCTGTTTTCGCTTTCGGCAGCCTCCGGAGCAAAAAAGACAAACGTCCAGCTTTTGCTGCCACAGCAAAGGTGCCAGCGGGGAAAAGTAATGCTGGTTCTCACTGTCTCCAGGAAACCTTTCAAATGCCCCAGACAATTTGGCCCTCTCTGCTTTCTTGCGGACTCCATCCTCAAAAGCACCTTTTTTCGCTTTCGGCAACCTCCGGAGCAAAAAAGACAAACGTCCAGCTTTTGCTGCCACAGCAAAGGTGCCAGCGGGGAAAAGTAATGCTGGTCCTCACTGCCTCCTGGAACCCTTTCAAATGCCCCAGACAATTTGGCCCTCTCTGCTTTCCTGCGGACTCCATCCTCAAAAGCACCTTTTTTCGCTTTCGGCAACCTCAGGAGCAAAAAAGACAAACGTTCAGCTTTTGCTGCCACAGCAAAGGTGCCAGCAGGGAAAAGTAATGCTGGTCCTCATTGCCTCCTGGAACCTCTTCAAATGCCCCAGACAATTTGGCCCTCTCTGCTTTCCTGCGGACTCCATCCTCAAAAGCACCTGTTTTCGATTTCGGCAGCCTCCGGAGCAAAAAAGACAAACGTCCAGCTTTTGCTGCCACAGCAAAGGTGCTAGCGGGGAAAAGTAATGCTGGTTCTCACTGCCTCCTGGAACCTCTTCAAATGCCACAGACAATTTGGCCCTCTCTGCTTTCCTGCGGACTCCATCCTCAAAAGCACCTGTTTTCGCTTTCGGCAACCTCAGGAGCAAAAAAGACAAACGTCCAGCTTTTGCTGCCACAGCAAAGGTGCCAGCGGGGAAAAGTGATGCTGGTCCTCATTGCCTCCTGGAACCTCTTCAAATGCCCCAGACAATTTGGCCCTCTCTGCTTTCCTGCGGACTTCATCCTCAAAAGCACCTGTTTTCGCTTTCGGCAACCTCCACAGCAAAAAAGACAAACGTCCAGGTTTTGCTGCCACAGGAAAGGTGCCAGCAGGGAAAAGTAATGCTGGTTCTCACTGCCTCCTGGAACTCTTTCAAATGCCCCTGGCAATTTGGCCCTCTCTGCTTTCCTGCGGACTCCATCCTCAAAAGCACCTTTTTTCGCTTTCGGCAGCCTCCGGAGCAAAAAAGACAAACGTCCAGCTTTTGCTGCCACAGCAAAGGTGCCAGCGGGGAAAAGTGATGCTGGTCCTCATTGCCTCCTGGAACCTCTTCAAATGCCCCAGACAATTTGGCCCTCTCTGCTTTCCTGCGGACTCCATCCTCAAAAGCACCTGTTTTCGCTTTCGGCAGCCTCCGGAGCAAAAAAGACAAACGTCCAGCTTTTGCTGCCACAGCAAAGGTGCCAGCGGGGAAAAGTAATGCTGGTTCTCACTGTCTCCTGGAACCCTTTCAAATGTGACAGACAATTTGGCCCTCTCTGCTTTCCTGCGGACTCCATCCTCAAAAGCACCTTTTTTCGCTCTTGGCAACCACAGGAGCAAAAAAGACAAACGTCCAGGTTTTGCTGCCACAGCAAAGGTGCCAGCGGGGAAAAGTGATGCTGGTCCTCAATGCCTCCTAGAACCTCTTTGAATGCCGCAGACAATTTGGCCCTCTCTGCTTTCCTGCGGACTCCATCCTCAAAAGCACCTGTTTTCGCTTTCGGCAGCCTCCGGAGCAAAAAAGACAAACGTCCAGGTTTTGCTGCCACAGCAAAGGTGCCAGCGGGGAAAAGTGATGCGTGTCCTCATTGCCTCCTGGAACCTCTTCAAATGCCCCAGACAATTTGGCCCTCTCTGCTTTCCTGCGGACTCCATCCACAAAAGCACCTTTTTTCGCTTTCGGCAACCATAGGAGCAAAAAAGACAAACGTCCAGCTTTTGCTGCCACAGCAAAGGTGCTAGCGGGAAAAGTAATGCTGGTTCTTACTGCCTCCTGGAACCTCTTCAAATGCCACAGACAATTTGGCCCTCTCTGCTTTCCTGCGGACTCCATCCTCAAAAGCACCTGTTTTCGCTTTCGGCATCCTCTGGAGCAAAAAAGACAAATGTCCAGGTTTTGCTGCCACAGCAAAGGTGCCAGCGGGGAAAAGTAATGCCGGTTCTCACTGTCTCCTAGAAACCTTTCAAATGCCCCAGACAATTTGGCCCTCTCTGCTTTCCTGCGGACTCCATCCTCAAAGGCACCTTTATTCGCTTTCGGCATCCTCTGGAGCAAAAAAGAAAAATGTCCAGGTTTTGCTGCCACAGCAAAGGTGCCAGCGGGGAAACGTAATGCTGGTTCTAAATGCCTCCTGGAACCTCTTCAAATGCCCCAGACAATTTGGCCCTCTCTGCTTTCCTGCGGACTCCATCCTCAAAAGCACCTGTTTTCGCTTTCGGCATCCTCTGGAGCAAAAAAGACAAATGTCCAGGTTTTGCTGCCACAGCAAAGGTGCCAGCGGGGAAAAGTAATGCTGGTTCTCACTGCCTCCTGGAACCCTTTCAAATGCCCCAGACAATTTGGCCCTCTCTGCTTTCCTGCGGACTCCATCCTCAAAAGCACCTGTTTTCGCTTTCGGCAGCCTCCGGAACAAAAAAAGACAAACGTCCAGCTTTTGCTGCCACAGCAAAGGTGCCAGCGGGGAAAAGTAATGCTGGTTCTCACTGTCTCCAGGAAACCTTTCAAATGCCCCAGACAATTTGGCCCTCTCTGCTTTTCTTGCGGACTCCATCCTCAAAAGCACCTGTTTTCGCTTTCGGCAACCTCCGGAGCAAAAAAGACAAACGTCCAGCTTTTGCTGCCACAGCAAAAGTTCCAGCGGGGAAAAGTAATGCTGGTCCTCACTGCCTCCTGGAACCCTTTCAAATGCCCCAGACAATTTGGCCCTCTCTGCTTTCCTGCGGACTCCATCCTCAAAAGCACCTTTTTTCGCTTTCGGCAACCTCCGGAGCAAAAAAGACAAACGTCCAGCTTTTGCTGCCACAGCAAAGGTGCCAGCAGGGAAAAGTGATGCTGGTCCTCATTGCCTCCTGGAACCTCTTCAAATGCCCCAGACAATTTGGGCCCTCTCTGCTTTCCTGCGGACTCCCATC
>NW_028127139.1:0-22628 GCF_965231255.1 Vanellus vanellus | reverse complement strand
GGTGGGTGCTGGGGGGGCCCAGTGGGGTGGCATTCCTCACCCCCCCACCCCCCCACCCCCCCCAACCTGCTCTCGGCAGAACGAGTCGGAATTTCGGGATAAGCTCTCCCCCATCGCCGTGGGGTTGAGTTTCGCTCTGGACCCCCACGCGCCCCCCGACGCCCACGGGCTGCGCCCGGTGTTGGATGCCCGCACCCGCACCCGCCTGGAGGCCAAGGTACCGACCGGCGCCCCGGGGCACCCTGTGCCACCCTGAGCCACCCCCAGGGCACCCCATGGCACCCAGTGGCACCCTGAGCCCACCCCATTGCACCTTGTCCCACCCCATGGCACCCCATGGCACCCTGAGCCCACCCCATTGCACCCCATGTCACCTTGTCCCACCCCATGGCACCCAGTGGCACCCTGAGCCACCCCATGGCACCTTGAGCCCACCCCATGGCACCCTGAGCCCACCCCATGGCACCCCATGGCACCCTGAGCCACCCCATGGCACACCATGGCACCCTGTGCCACCCCAGGGCACCTTGTCCCACCCCATGGCACCCAGTGGCACCCTGAGCCCACCCCATAGCACCCTGTGCCACCCTGAGCCCACCCCATGGCACCCTGAGCCCACCCCATGGCACCCTGAGACCACCCCATGGCACCCCATGGCACTCAGTGGCACCCTGTCCCACCCCATGGCACCCAGTGGCACCCTGAGCCACCCCATGGCACCTTGAGCCCACCCCATGGCACCCTGTCCCAACCCATGGCACCCTGTGCCACCCTGAGCCCACCCCATGTCACCCCATGGCACCCTGAGCCCACCCCATGGCACCCCATGGCACCCAGTGGCACCCTGTCCCCATGTCCCCCATCGCTCCCGTGTCCCCATGTCCCCCCGTTGTCCCCATGTCCCCTCATTGCCCCCGTGTCCCCCCATTGTCCCCATGTCCCCCATCACCCCCGTGTCCCCATGTCCCCATGTCCCCTGTTGCCCCCATGACCCCATGTCCCCCCATGTCCCCCATCGCTCCCGTGTCCCCATGTCCCCCCGTTGTCCCCATGTCCCCTCATTGTCCCCATGTCCCCCATCGCTCCCGTGTCCCCATGTCCCCCCGTTGTCCCCATGTCCCCTCATTGCCCCCGTGTCCCCCCATTGTCCCCATGTCCCCCATCACCCCCGTGTCCCCATGTCCCCATGTCCCCTGTTGCCCCCATGACCCCATGTCCCCCCATGTCCCCCATCGCTCCCGTGTCCCCATGTCCCCCCGTTGTCCCCATGTCCCCTCATTGTCCCCATGTCCCCCATCGCTCCCGTGTCCCCATGTCCCCCCGTTGTCCCCATGTCCCCTCATTGTCCCCATGTCCCCCATCACCCCCGTGTCCCTGTGTCCATGTCCCCTGTTGCCCCCATGACCCCATGTCCCCCATGTCCCCATGTCCCCTCATTGTCCCCATGTCCCCCATCACTCCCGTGTCCCCATGTCCCCCCGTTGTCCCCATGTCCCCCCATTGTCCCCATATCCCCCATTGCCCCCATGTCCCCTCATTGTCCCCATGTCCCCATCACTCCCGTGTCCCCATGTCCCCCCGTTGTCCCCATATCCCCCATTGTCCCCATGTCCCCCATTGCCCCATGTCCCCTCATTGTCCCCACGTCCCCCATCACCCCCGTGTCCCCATATCCCCCATTGCCCCATGTCCCCTCATTGTCCCCATGTCCCCATCGCTCCTGTGTCCCCATGTCCCCCCGTTGTCCCCATATCCCCCATTGTCCCCATGTCCCCCATCACCCCCGTGTCCCCACGTCCCCCCATGTCCCCCATCACCCCGTCTCCCCCATCACCCCCGTGCCCCCCACCGCCCCCGCGTGCCCCTTTGTCCCCATGTCCCATCGTCCCCCTGTCCCCCCCCCGCAGGCTCACATCCAGCTGGACTGTGGGGAGGACAACGTCTGTGTGCCCGACCTGCAACTGGAGGCCTCCGTGTAAGGGGGGGGGGGGGCAGGGGGGGACACCCCAGGGGGACTGGGGGTCCCGGGGGGGGGTGGCACATGGGTGGCCGTGACACGGGGTCCCCGCAGGGACCGTCGCGCCGTCTACTTGGGGGACCGCAACAGCCTGAACCTGACCTTCAACGCCCGCAACCAGGGCGAGGGGGGGGCCTACGAGGCCGAGCTGCACGTGCGGCCCCCCCCCCACGCCCAGTACACCGGGGTGCTGCGCCCCCACGGGGTATGGGGGGGGGGGGGGCTGGGGGTCCTCCTGGGATGGGGGGGGGGCTGGGGGGGGGGCTGGGGGTCCTCCTGGGATGGGGGGGGGGGGCTGGGGGGGGGGCTGGGGGTCTTCCTGGGATGGGGGGGGGCGCACAGGGGGAGGTCAGGTATGGGGGGGCACATGGAGGGGGGGCTGGGGGTCCTCTTGGGATGGGGGGGGGCTATGGGGGGGGGGGGGCTGGGGGTCCTCCTGGGATGGGGGGGGGCGCACAGGGGGGCTGGGGGTCCTCCTGGGTTGGGGCGGTACGGGGGGGGGGGGGGCTGGGGGTCCTCCTGGGATGGGGGGGGCTATGGGGGGGGGGCTGGGGGTCCTCCTGGGATGGGGGGGGGGTATGGGGGGGGGACTGGGGGTCTTCCTGGGATGGGGGGGGGCGCACAGGGGGAGGTCAAGTATGGGGGGGCACATGGGGGGGGGGCTGGGGGTCCTCCTGGGATGGGGCAGTACGGGGGGGGGGGGGCTGGGGGTCCTCCTGGGATGGGGGGGGGCGCACAGGGGGGCTGGGGGTCCTCCTGGGTTGGGGCGGTACGGGGGGGGGGGGGGGGCTGGGGGTCCTCCTGGGATGGGGGGGGCTATGGGGGGGGGGGGCTGGGGGTCCTCCTGGGATGGGGGGGGGCGCACAGGGGGGCTGGGGGTCCTCCTGGGTTGGGGCGGTACGGGGGGGGGGGGGGCTGGGGGTCCTCCTGGGATGGGGGGGGCTATGGGGGGGGGGGCTGGGGGTCCTCCTGGGATGGGGGGGGGGTATGGGGGGGGGACTGGGGGTCTTCCTGGGATGGGGGGGGGGCGCACAGGGGGAGGTCAGGTATGGGGGGGCACATGGGGGGGGGACTGGGGGTCCTCCTGGGATGGGGGGGGGCTGGGGGGGGGGGCTGGGGGTCCTCCTGGGATGGGGGGGGGTATGAGGAGGGGGGGGGTGGGGGTCCTCCTGGGATGGGGGGGGTATGGGGGTGGGGCTGGGGGTCCTCCTGGGATGGGGGGGGGATGGGGGGGGGGGAAGGGGGTCCTCCTGGGATGGGGGGGGGTATGAGGAGGGGGGGGTGGGGGTCCTCCTGGGATGGGGGGGGGCTGGGGGGGGGGGCTGGGGGTCCTCCTGGGATGGGGGGGGGTATGAGGAGGGGGGGGTGGGGGTCCTCCTGGGATGGGGGGGGGATGGGGGGGGGGGAAGGGGGTCCTCCTGGGATGGGGGGGGGCGCACAGGGGGAGGTCAGGTATGGGGGGGCACATGGGGGGGGAGCTGAGGGTCCTCCTGGGATGGGGGGGGGTATGGGGGGGGGGGCTGGGGGTCTTCCTGGGATGGGGGGGGTACGGGGGGGGGGGATGGGGGTCCTCCTGGGATGGGGGGGGGGCGCACAGGGGGAGGTCAGGTATGGGGGGGGGGGGGGGACACAGAGGGGGGTCAGGTATGGGGGGTGTATGGGGGGGTCAGGGGTTCCTCCTGGGATGGGGGGGGGCACACAGGGGGAGGTCAGGTATGGGGGGGGGACACAGAGGGGGTCAGGGGGTCCCACAGGGGGTGGTCAGGTATGGGGGGGGGGACACAGAGGGGGGTCACGTATGGGGGGTGTATGGGGGGGGGTGGTGGGGGGGTGGCAGAAGTGTGGGTGGGGGGGTGGCAGAAGTGTGCCCCCGGGGGAGGGATGGGCGCGTGGGGGGGTCCCCTGGATATAGGGTGGGTGCTGGTGGGCGCCCCCCAGGTGTGGGGTGGCTGTCCCTGACGCCCCCCCCCCCCCCTTTCCCCCTTTCCCCCCCCCCCAAGAACTTCTCTGCGCTGAGCTGTGAGCTTGGGGGGGGCAACGCCTCGAGCCCCCTCGTCTGCGACCTGGGCAACCCCATGAAGGCGGGCGCCAGCGTGAGTTGGGGGGGGGGGGGAGATGGGGGGGGGTAATAGGGATTTGGGGGGGGGGGGGAGATGGTCCTGGTGTGACCCCCTCCTTCCCCTCTGCCCCCAGATCTGGGGGGGGCTGCGCTTCACCATCCCCCACCTCAGCGACAGCAGCAAAAATATCCGCTTCGAGCTGCAGATCCGCAGGTGGGGGGCGGGGGGGGGGCTGGGGGGGGGCTGGGGGGGGGCAACTGGGGCACCCTGGGGTTGGGGGGGGGGGGCTGGGAATAAGGGGGGGGCAGCTAAGGGGTCATAAGGAGGCCCTGTTTGGGGGGGGGAGTGGGGGAGATCCTCTTTAGGGGGGTCTGGAGTGGAGGGACCCCAGTGGGGGGGGGTCCCAAAGTGGGGGGGGGGGGTCCCAAAGTGTGGGGGGGGTCCCATATGAAGCACCCTGAGGGGCTCAGCCTCGGGGGGTTTCACCGAGGGGCACCTGAGGGGGGGGCCTGGGGGGGGGGGGGGGGTCCAGGCTGTGACACCCCATGTGGGAACCTTCGGGGGGGGGCAAAAGTGGGGAGGGGTCCCAAAATTTGGGGGGGGGGAAGGTCCCACTGGGGGGGGGCTCAGGTTTAGGGGGGGTTCCCACTCAGGTTCACCCTGGGGGGGGGTCTGGGGGGGGGGGGGGTCCAGCCTGTGACACCCCATCTGGGAACCTTCGGGGGGGGGGGTGGTGGTGTCCCAAAATTTGGGGGGGGTGGTTGGGGAAGAAAGGGGGTGTCCCATATGGACTTGGGGAGGGGTCCCACTGGGGGGGCTCAGGTTTGGGGGGTCCCACTCAGGTTAACCCTGGGGGGGGGGGTCTGGGGGGGGCATCCCATGTGGGAACCTTCGGGGAGGGGGGGGGGCAAAAGTGGGGAGGGGGTCCCAAAATTTGGGGGGGGGGGAAGGTCCCACTGGGGGGGGCTCAGGTTTGGGGGGGGGTTCCCACTCAGGTTCACCCTGGGGGGGGTGTCCAGCCTGTGACACCCCATCTGGGAACCTTCGGGGGGGGGGGGGGTGTCCCAAAATTTGGAGGGGGGGAAGAAAGGGGGTGTCCCATATGGACTTGGGGAGGGGTCCCACTGGGGGGGGCTCAGGTTTGGGGGGGTCCCACTCAGGTTAACCCTGGGGGGGTGGTCTGGGGGGGGCATCCCATGTGGGAACCTTCGGGGGGGGGGCAAAAGTGGGGAGGGGGTCCCAAAATTTGGGGGGGGGGGGGGAAGGTCCCACTGGGGGGGGGCTCAGGTTTGGGGGGGGTTCCCACTCAGGTTCACCCTGGGGGGGGTGTCCAGCCTGTGACACCCCATCTGGGAACCTTCGGGGGGGGGGTGGGGGGGTGTCCCAAAATTTGGAGGGGGGGAAGAAAGGGGGTGTCCCATATGGACTTGGGGAGGGGTCCCACTGGGGGGGGGGGCTCAGGTTTGGGGGGGCGGGCTGCTGCTACAGCCCGGGGGGGAAGGAGGGGGGGGGGACACACCCGGGGGGGTGTGTGGGGGGGGGTGCCCCCCCCGTGACCCCCCCCCTGCGCCGGCAGCAAGAACGCCAACAACTCGCAGAGTGAAGTGGTGACAGTGGCGCTGGAGGTGCGGGCGGTCACCCGCCTCTCCGCCTTCGGGTGAGTGCCACGCGTGACCCGGGGGGGGGACACACACACACACGGGGTGCTGAGCCCTGTCTGACCCCCCCCCCCTCCCCCCCTCTCTCCCTCTGTCGCGCCCCCCCCCCTAAAAGGGTGTCACGACCCGACGTCGTCGTTGTCCCCGAGGGGCACCGGTGGCCCCAGCGGCCGCCGCAGCGGCTGCAGGATGTGGGGCCGCCCGTGGAGCACGTCTATGAGGTGGGGGGTGCTGTGTCCCCTCCCCCCCCCCCCCGGGTCCCCAACCCCAGGGGTCCCTGTCCCTCTGTCCCCTCGTGTCACTGGGACCCCGTGTCCCCAACCCCAGGGGTGCCCCCGTCCCACAGCCCTGGGCACCCCCGTGTCCCCAACCCCACAGGTCCCTCTCCCTGTGTCCCCTTGTGTCCCCATGTCCCCAACCCCAGGGGTGCCCATGTCCCTGAGCCCACAGGTCCCTATCCCTGTGTCCCCTCGTGTCACTGGGACCCCGTGTCCCCAACCCCAGGGGTGCCCCCGTCCCACAGCCCTGGGCACCCCCATGTCCCCAACCCCACAGGTCCCTCTCCCTGTGTCCCCTTGTGTCCCCATGTCCCCAACCCCAGGGGTCCCCATGTCCCCGAGCCCACAGGTCCCTGTCCCTGTGTCCCCTCATGTCCCTGTGTCCCCATGTCCCCAACCCCAGGGGTTCCCGTGTCCCCGACCCTGAAGGTGTCCATGTCCCCAATCCCACAGGTCCCTCTGTCCCTGTGTGTCCCCACGTCCCTGTCCCCATCAGTGCCCATGTCCCCAACCCCAGGGGTGCCCGTGTCCCCGAGCCCACAGGTCCCTGTCCCTGTGTCCCCTCGTGTCCCTGTGTCCCCATGTCCCCAACCCCAGGGGTGCCCATATCCCCAGCCCTGTGGGTCCCCACGCCGTGGGGTCCCCCGGAGGTGCCATGTCCCCATGCCACGAGTGTCCCCCACATTGCCATGTGTGTCGTGTCCCCCCCGCTGCCATCAGGTGGTGAACGAGGGTCCCAGTGCCATCAGCCACGGCACGCTGGAGCTGAGCTGTCCCCTGAGCTACCGGGGTCACCCCCTCCTCTATGTCACCGGCCACTCCGGACCCCGCAACTGCACCGCCAGCCACCCCCTGGACAGCCTGCGCCTGGCGGTGCGCCCGCGGGGACAGGGACCGGGGCACCGGGGGCGCTGGGGGCATTGGGTGGTGCTGGGGACATGGGGTGGCACCGGGAGATGGAGCACTGGGGGGGACTGGGGGCACTGGTGGGTGCTGGGGACATGGGGTGGCACTGGGAGATGGAGCACTGGGGGGGACTGGGGGTGCTGGGGACATTGGGTGGTGCTGGGGACATGGGGTGGCACTGGGAGATGGAGCACTGGGGGGGACTGGGGGCCTGGTGGGTGCTGGGGACATGGGGTGGCACTGGGAGATGGAGCACTGGGGGGGACTGGGGGCACTGGTGGGTGCTGGGGACATGGGGTGGCACTGGGAGATGGAGCACTGGGGGGCACTGGGGGCATTGGTGGGTGCTGGGGACATGGGGTGGCACTGGGAGATGGAGCACTGGGGGGCACTGGGGGCACTGGTGGGTGCTGGGGACATGGGGTGGCACTGGGAGATGGAGCACTGGGGGGCACTGGGGGCATTGGTGGGTGCTGGGGACATGGGGTGGCACTGGGAGATGGAGCACTGGGGGGCACTGGGGGCATTGGTGGGTGCTGGGGACATGGGGTGGCACTGGGAGATGGAGCACTGGGGGGCACTGGTGGGTGCTGGGGACATGGGATGGCACTGGGAGATGGAGCACTGGGGGGCACTGGGGGCATTGGTGGGTGCTGGGGACATGGGGTGGCACTGGGAGATGGAGCACTGGGGGGGACTGGGGGCACTGGAGGGTGCTGGGGACATTGGGTGGCACTGGAAGATGGAGCACTGGGTGGCACTGGGGGTGCTGGGGACATGGGGTGGCACCGGGAGATGGAGCACTGGGGGGGACTGGGGGGTGTTTGGGACATGAGGTGGTGCTGGGGACATTGGGTGGCACTGGGAGATGGAGCACTGGGGGGCACTGGAGGGTGCTGGGGACATGGGGTGGCACTGGGAGATGGAGCACTGGGGGCACTGGGAGGTGGTGGGCAGACTGAGGGCACCGGGTGGCACCAAGGCCGGTGGCACCGGGTGACATGAGGGGGACTGGGAGGGCTGGGGGACAGCGGGAGGGGACACGGGTGGCACTGGGAGGCGGTGGGGACAGAGGACGCGGGTGGCAGTGGGTGGCAGGGGGTGGCACTGGGTGGCAGAGGGGGGGACAGGGCTGTCCCCAGAGCTGTCCCCTCCCGCAGGAGCAGAGCCCGGAGACACACGTCCTGCAGCGCCGGGACACGGGGGACAGGCGCACGAGGGACACGCGGGGCAGTGGCCCCCCCACCCCCCCCCACACCCTGGTCAGTGTCCCCGTGTCACTGCGCCCGTGTCACCCCTCCACCCGCATGTCCCCCTCGTCCCTGTCCCACGTCCAGCCCCGTGTGCCGGGTGTCCCCATGGCGGGTGACACCTGGGGGTGACACTCTGGGGGGGGGGGGGTGTCCCCAAGGTGGGTGGCATGTGGGGGTGACACTTGGGGTGGGGGGTGTCCCCAAGGTGGGTGACGTGGGGGTGACACTTGGGGTGGGGGGTGTCCCCAAGGTGGGTGACACCTGGGGACGACACTTGGGGTGCCGGGTGTCTCCAAGGCGGGTGACACCTGGGGATGACGCTTGGGGTGTGAGGTGTCCCCAAGGCGGGTGACAGTTGGGGTGCCGGGTGTCCCCAAGGCGGGTGACGTGGGGGTGACACTTGGGGTGTGGGGGTGTCCCCATGGCTGGTGACACCTGGGGGTGACGCTTGGGGTGTGGGGTGTCCCCATGGCGGGTGACAGTTGGGGTGCCAGGTGTCCCCAAGGCGGGTGACACCTGAGGGTGACACTTGGGGTGGGGGGTGTCCCCAAGGTGGGTGACACCTGGGGGTGATGCTTGGGGCGGGGGGTGTCCCCAAGGCGAGTGACATGTGGGGGTGACACTTGGGGTGCCAGGTGTCCCCAAGGTGGGTGACACCTGGGGACGACACTTGGGGTGGGGGGGTGTCCCCAAGGCAGGTGACACTTGGGGTGCCGGGTGTCCCCAAGGTGGGTGACATGGGGGTGACACTTGGGGTGGGGGGTGTCCACAAGGCGGGTGACAGTTGGGGTGCCGGGTGTCCCCATGGCGGGTGACACCTGGGAGTGACACTTGGGGTGCTGGGTGTCCCCAAGGCGGGTGACATGGGGGTGACACTTGGGGTGGTGGGTGTCCCCAAGGCGGGTGACACCTGGGGGTGACAGTTGGGGTGCCGGGTGTCCCCAAGGCGGGTGACATGGGGGTGACACTTGGGGGGCGTGGTGTCCCCATGGCGGGTGACACTTGGGGTGGGGGGTGTCCCCATGGCGGGTGATGTACGGGGGGGGTGTGGATGTCCCCGCGGTGGGTGACGCCACCGGGGGGGGGGTTGGGGTGTCCCCAGGGGTGCCCCGAGGCGGAGTGCTTCCGGCTGAGCTGCCCCCTGGGGGGGTTGGAGAAGCAGCAGCGCGTCAGTCTGCGCATCACCTTCCGCCTCTGGGCCCCCTCCCTGCGCCAGGTGAGACCCCCCCGCACCCCCCCGGTGTCCCCCGGTGCCCCCCAGTGCCCCCCAGTGCCCCCCAGTGCCCCCCAGTCCCCCAACCACAACAAGCCCCTGGTACCCCTTCAGCATCACCCCCTCCCTCTATGGGGCACCAGGGGGTGACGGTGCTCGGGGGGGGGGGGGTGTCACAATGGGGGGGGGGGGTGCCTTTGTCACGCGTGGGGGGGGGTCAGTGGGTGCTCCGGTCCCCCGTGGGGGTGGGGAATGGGTGACCCGGTTCCCGGGGGGGGGGAGGGGGGGGGGCAGTGGGTTCCCCGGTCCCCCGTGGGTGTGGGTCAGTGGGTGCCCTTGTCACTCGTGGGGGGGGTCAGTGGGTGCCCCCGTCTCCCGTGTGGGGGGGTCAGTGGGTGCCCCGGTCCCCCGTGGGGGTGGGGAGTGGGTGACCCGGTTCCCGGGAGGGGGGGGGAGGGGGGTCAGTGGGTGCCCTGGTGCCACATGGGGTGGGTGTCACTGTCACTCGTGGGGGGGGGCTGTCAGTGGGTGCCCCGGTCCCGCGTGGGTGTGGGTCAGTGGGTGCCCTTGTCACTCGTGGGTGGGGTCAGTGGGTGCCCCGGTCCCCCAGGGGGTGGGTGTCCTTGTCACTCGTGGGTGGGGGCTGTCAGTGGGTGCCCCGGTCCCGCGTGGGTGTGGGTCAGTGGGTGCCCTTGTCACTCGTGGGGGGGTCAGTGGGTGCCCCGGTCCCCCGTGGGGGGGGTCAGTGGGTGCCCTGGTGCCCCAAGGGGGTGGGTGCCCGTGTCACTCGTGGGGGGGGGCAGTCAGTGGGTGCCCCGGTCCCGCGTGGGTGTGGGTCAGTGGGTGCCCTTGTCACTCGTGGGTGGGGTCAGTGGGTGCCCCGGTCCCCCAGGGGGTGGGTGTCCTTGTCACTCGTGGGTGGGGGCTGTCAGTGGGTGCCCCGGTCCCGCGTGGGTGTGGGTCAGTGGGTGCCCTTGTCACTCGTGGGGGGGTCAGTGGGTGCCCCGGTCCCCCGTGGGGGGGGTCAGTGGGTGCCCTGGTGCCCCAGGGGGTGGGCGTCCTTGTCACCCGTGGGTGGGGGCTGTCAGTGGGTGCCCCGGTCCCCCGTGGGGGGGGGGGGGTCAGTGGGTGCCCTGGCACCACAGTGCCTCGAGTGGGTGGTGGGTGCAGGTGCCCACGGTCCCCTGTGGGTGTTCTGTGGGTGCCCCGTGGGTGTTTATGGGTGCCCCACGGGTGCCCGTGGGTGTCCGTGGGTGTCAGTGGGTGCCCCGTGAGTGTCCGTGGGTGCCCTGTGGGTGTTAGTGGGTGTCAGTGGGTGCCCCGTGGGTGTTTCTGGGTGTCCATGGGCGCCCCACGGGTGTCAGTGGGTGCCCGGTGGGTGTTTCTGGGTGTCCATGGGCGCCCCACAGGTGTCAGTGGGTGCCCCTTGGGTGTCCGTGGGTGCCCTGTGGCTATTTGTGGGTGTCAGTGGGTGCCCCGTGGGTGTCCACGAGTGTCAGTGGGTGTCCATGGGTGCCCCGTGGGTGTTTCTGGGTGTCCATGGGCGCCCCGTGGGTGTCCGTGGGTGTCCGTGGGCGCCCCGTGGGTGCCCCGTGGGTGCCCCACGGGTGTCCCAGGGGCGCTGACGGCGGGTGCGCAGCGGGAGGTGCGGGCGCAGGCGCTGCGCTGTGACGCGGAGTACCGGGTGCTGCGGCTGCCGTACCGCCTCCCACCCCAACACTACCCCAGTCAGCGCCTGCAGGTGACCGCCGCTCCGGGGGGGCGCGGGGTGACACCCCACGGGTGACACTGTGGGTGGCAGGGGGGGGACGGGGCTGCAGTGGGCGCTGGGTGACACTGGGTGACGCTGTGGGTGACGCTGTGGGTGACCCTACGGGTGACGCTGTGGGTGGTATGGGGGGGACGGGGCTGCAGTGGGTGTGGGGTGACACTGTGGGTGACACTGTGGGTGACACTGTGGGTGGCAGGTGGTGACGGGGCTGCCGTGGGCGCGGGGTGACACTCTGGGTGACACTGTGGGTGACACTGCAGGTGACACTGTGGGTGGCAGGTGGTGACAGGGCTGCCGTGGGTGCAGGGTGATGCTGTGGGTGACACTGTGGGTGACACTGTGGGTGACACTGTGGGCGGCAGGTGGTGACGGGGCTGCAGCGGGCGCGGGGTGACGCTGTGGGTGACACTGTGGGTGACACTGCGGGTGACACTGTGGGCGGCAGGTGGTGACGGGGCTGCAGCGGGCGCGGGGTGACGCTGTGGGTGACACTGCGGGTGACACTCTGGGTGACACTGTGGGCGGCAGGTGGTGACGGGGCTGCAGCGGGCGCGGGGTGACGCTGTGGGTGACGCTGTGGGTGACACTCTGGGTGACACTGTGGGCGGCAGGTGGTGACGGGGCTGCAGCGGGCGCGGGGTGATGCTGTGGGTGACACTGCGGGTGACACTATGGGTGACACTGTGGGCGGCAGGTGGTGACGGGGCTGCAGCGGGCGCGGGGTGACGCTGTGGGTGACACTGCGGGTGACACTGTGGGTGACACTGTGGGCGGCAGGTGGTGACGGGGCTGCCGTGGGCGCGGGGTGACGCTGTGGGTGACACTGTGGGTGACACTGCGGGTGACACTGTGGGCGGCAGGTGGTGACGGGGCTGCAGCGGGCGCGGGGTGACGCTGTGGGTGACGCTGTGGGTGACACTCTGGGTGACACTGTGGGCGGCAGGTGGTGACGGGGCTGCAGCGGGCGCGGGGTGACGCTGTGGGTGACACTGCGGGTGACACTGCGGGTGACACTGTGGGCGGCAGGTGGTGACGGGGCTGCAGCGGGCGCGGGGTGATGCTGTGGGTGACACTCTGGGTGACACTCTGGGTGACACTGTGGGTGGCAGGTGGTGACGGGGCTGCCGTGGGCGCGGGGTGACGCTGTGGGTGACACTCTGGGTGACACTGCGGGTGACACTGTGGGCGGCAGGTGGTGACGGGGCTGCCGTGGGCGCGGGGTGACGCTGTGGGTGACACTCTGGGTGACACTGTGGGTGACACTGTGGGCGGCAGGTGGTGACGGGGCTGCAGCGGGCGCGGGGTGATGCTGTGGGTGACACTCTGGGTGACACTCTGGGTGACACTGTGGGTGGCAGGTGGTGACGGGGCTGCCGTGGGCGCGGGGTGACGCTGTGGGTGACACTGTGGGTGACACTGCGGGTGACACTGTGGGCGGCAGGTGGTGACGGGGCTGCAGCGGGCGCGGGGTGACGCTGTGGGTGACACTGCGGGTGACACTCTGGGTGACACTGTGGGTGGCAGGTGGTGACGGGGCTGCAGCGGGCGCGGGGTGACGCTGTGGGTGACACTGCGGGTGACACTCTGGGTGACACTGTGGGCGGCAGGTGGTGACGGGGCTGCAGCGGGCGCGCGCCGAGGGCAGTGCGGGGGTGCCGGTGTGGGTGGTGGTGCTGGCGGTGCTGCTGGGGCTGCTGCTGCTGGCGCTGCTCTGCTACGGCCTCTACAAGGTGGGTCCGGGGGGGCGCGGGGGAGGGGGGGACACCCCCCCCACATTTTGGGGCCGGGGGTGTGCAGGGACACGGGCACCATGGGGGGAGATGGGAGGGTGGAGGGGAGCTGGGGGGGTACAGGGGTGGGGGGGGGGCACAGGGGATGTGGGGGGGGGCACAGGGGTTGGGGGGGGACATGGGACATGGGGGGGCACAGGGGACGTGGGGGGCACAGGGGATGGGGGGGGCACAGGGGGTGGGGGGGCAAAGGGATATGGGGGGGCACAGGGGATGTGGGGGGGCACAGGGCCATAGGGGGGACATGGGATATGGGGGGGCACGGGGGGGGGCACAGGGGACGTGGGGGGGCACAGGGGGACATGGGGGGCACAGGGATGTGGGGGCACAGGGTGATGTGGGGCGCACAGAACCATGGGGGGGGGCATGGGATATGGGGGGGCACAGGGACGTGGGGGGGCACAGAGGATGGGGGGGCACAGGGATATGGGGGGGCATGGGGGACATGGGGGGCACGGGGGGGGACGGACATGGGATATGGGGGGGCACCGGGATGGGGGGCACAGGGATGGGGGGGCCACAGGGGGTGAAGGGGGACATGGGATATGGGGGGGCACGGGGGGGGGGGCATAGGGATGGGGGGGGCACAGGGGACGTGGGGGGCACAGGAATGGGGGGGTACAGGGGATGTGGGGGGCACAGGGGGACATGGGGGGCACAGGGGGACATGGGGGACACAGGGCCACAGGGGGGACATGGGATATGGGGGGACACGGGGGGGGGCATAGGGATGGGGGGGGGCACAGGGGATGTGGGGGGCACAGGGGGACATGGGGGGCACAGGGATGGGGGGGGGCACAGGGATGTGGGGGGCACAGGGGGATGTGGGGGGCACAGGGGATGTGGGGGGCACAGGACCATGGGGGGGGGGGGCATGGGATATGGGGGGGCACAGGGGATGTGGGGGGGCACGGGGGACATGGGGGGCACAGGGATGGGGGGGGGCACAGGGATGGGGGGGGCACAGGGGGATGTGGGGGGCACAGGACCATGGGGGGGGGCATGGGATATGGGGGGGGCACAGGGATGTGGGGGGGCACGGGGGACATGGGGGGCACGGGGGGGGACAGACATGGCATATGGGGGGGCACAGGGGGACGTGGGGGGCACAGGGACATGGGGGGGCACAGAGGATGGGGGGGCACAGGGATATGGGGGGCCACAGGGGGTGAAGGGGGAC
This sequence comes from Vanellus vanellus, assembly GCF_965231255.1. Lineage (NCBI taxonomy): Eukaryota > Metazoa > Chordata > Aves > Charadriiformes > Charadriidae > Vanellus > Vanellus vanellus. Next base: position 8,502 of record NW_028127139.1, on the reverse strand, counting down.
ATGGGATATGGGGGGGCACAGGGGGACGTGGGGGGCACAGGGATGTGGGGGGTCCCCCCTGACCCCCCCCCCATCGTCTCCCCCCCCCCCAAGTTGGGCTTCTTCAAGCGCGCGGGGCCCTATGGCACCGCCATGGAGAAGGCGCAGCTGAAGCCTCAGGCGGCCTCGGAGGCCTGACGGGGCCCCGCACCGCCCGTCACCCGCACCGCCCCGCGGGCACCGCCCCGCGCCGGCCACCCCGCGCCGGCCACCCCCGCGCCGGCCACCGCCACCACGCTGGACACCGTGGGGCCCGGCGGCGACTGTCCCACTACCACCGGGATGGGCGTCACCGTCACCACAGGACAGGCGTCGCCACCGGACTGGGTACCACCGGGGTGGGCATCGCCACCGCCAGGGACGGGCAGCACCATCATACTGGGTACCACCGTGCCCCGCGTCACCGCCGGACTGGGTACCACCATGCCCAACATCACCACCGGACTGGGTACCACCGTGTGCGCCATCACCACCGGACTGGGTACCACAATGCCCAGCGTCACCACCGGACTGGGTACCTCCGTGTGCGCCATCACCACCGGAGCGGGTGCCACTGGGATGGGCATCACCACCAGACTGGGTACCACCGCGCGCAGCATCGCCATTGTACTGGGTACCACCAGGATGGGCATCACCACCGGACTCAGTGCCACCATGCCCAGAGTCACCACCGGACTAGGTACCACCGTGCCCCGCGTCACCACCGGACTGGGTACCACCGTGCCCTGCGTCACCACCGGACTGGGTACCACCATGCCCGGTGTCACCACCAGACTGGGTAGCAGCATCACCACCGGACTGGGTACCACCGTGCGCGCCATCACCACTGTACTGGGTACCACCGTGCGTGGCATCACCAGCGGACTGGGTACCACCATTCCCAGCATCACCACCGGACTGGGTACCACTGGGACCGGCAGAGGGGGTGACGCCGAGCCGGGCACCAACACGCTGGACACCGCCGTGCCGAGCGGCAGCAGCCCGGGCACAACCGCTGTGCCGGGTACAGCCGCCGTGAGCTGGCACAACCTGCACGCTGGGCACCACCGCCGGGCCGGGCACTGTCACACCGGGGCACCACCACCGGGCCGGTGACACCGCTGTCGTGACTGGCACTGCCAACCCCAGGGACAGCCGGGACACCGTTGGGATGGACAACACCCCACCATGCCTACACCGTCACTGCGCCGGCTCTGTCATCCCCACCCGGTGCAGGACCTGGGGACACAGGCGCCATGGTGGCAACTTGTGGCGGTGTCACCCTGTTGTGGTGTCACCCGGTTGCGGTGTCACCCAGTTGCGGTGTCATCCTGTCGCAGTGTCACCCTGTTGTGGTGTCACACTGTCATGGTGTCACTCGGTCACAGTGTCACTGCATTGTGGTGTCACCCTGTCACAGTGTCACCCTGTTGCGGTGTCACCCAATTGCAGTGTCACCCTGTTGCGGTGTCACCCGGTTGTGGTGTCACACGGTTGTGGTGTCACCCGATTGCCGTGTCACCCTGTTGCCGTGTCACCCAATCGTGGTGCACCCTGTCGCAGTGTCACACTGACATGGTGTCACCGGGTTGCAGTGTCACCCTGTCACGGTGTCACACTGTTGCAGTGTCACCCGGTCGCGGTGTCACCCTGTCGCGGTGCGGTGTCACTGAATTGCGGTGTCACTGAATTGCGGTGTCACACCGTCGCGGTGTCACCCGGTCGCGGTGTTGTCACCGTCGCGGTGTCACCCGGTCGCGGTGTCACCCGGTCGCGGTGTCACGCTGCCGCCGCGTGCTGCACTGCCCGTGCCCCCCCCTCCCCCCCGCCGCGGGCACCTCACTTTGCACTGACCCCGCGCCCGAAATTTTGGGGGGGGGGACACCCCCACACACCCCCCCCACCCACACACCCCCCCCACCCCCCCCCATGTCCCCAGGGTGCCCCCGGGGTGTCCCCGTCCCCGGGCCGGGGGGGGGGGTGATTGCACTAGTGCGGGGGGGGGGGAGGGGGGGGCTGCGGGGGGGGAGCGGCTGCGGTTTGTATTTAATTTGGGGGGGGGCGGCCTCAGGGGCCCCCAATAAATGTGTCTGACCCGGAGGGGCGGAGCAATGGGGGGCGGGGGGGGCACACGCGTGTGTCAGACCCGGCGGGGGGGGGGGGGGAGAGCACACGCGTGTGCGAGGATGGGCACAGAGGGAACACGTATGTGTGTCAGTGCCCGGCACAGGGGGGGCACACACGTGTGCCAGTGCCCAGTGGGGGGGGGGAGCACACACGTGTGCAAGGATGGGCATGGGGGAGGGAGCACACGTGTGTGCCAGACCCGGAATGGGGGGAGCACACGCGTGTGACAGGCACAGGGGGAGCACATGTGTGTGACAGTGCACAGAGAAGGGGGAGGAGAGCACACGCGTGTGCGAGGATGGGCATGGGGGGAGCACACGCGTGTGCCAGGTGGAAAAAGAAGGGGGAGCACACGCGTGTGCCACACGGGGTACGGGGGAACTACACACGTGTGCTGGGATGGGCATGGGGGGAGCACACACGCGTGTGCCAGACCCAGTATGGGGTGAGCACACGCGTGTGACAGGCACAGGGGGAGCACATGTGTGTGATGGTGCCCAGTAGGGGGGGAGGAGAGCACACGCGTGTGTCAGGCCGGGCACGGGGGGAGGGAGCACACACGTGTGCGAGGATGGGCATGGGGGGAGCACACGCGTGTGCCAGTGCCCAGTGCAGGGGGAGGGGGGCACACATGTGTGTCAGGTGGAAAAAGGAGGGGGAGCACACGCGTGTGCCACACGGGGTACGGGGGAACTACACACGTGTGCAGGATGGGCATGGGGGGAGCACACGCGTGTGCCAGACCCGGAATGGGGGGAGCACACGCGTGTGACAGGCACAGGGGGAGCACATGTGTGTGACGGTGCCCAGTGCAGGGGGATGAGACCACACGCGTGTGTCAGGTGGAAAAAGGAGGGGGAGCACACGCGTGTGCCACACGGGGTACAGGGGAACTACACACGTGTGCAGGATGGGCATGGGGGGAGCACACGCGTGTGCCGGGCTGAGCACGGGGGAAGGAGCACACGCGTGTGCAAGGATGGGCACAGGGGGAACACGTATGTGTGTCAGTGCCCGGCACAGGGGGAGCACACGCGTGTGCCAGTGCCCAGTGGGGGGGGGAGAGCACACGCGTGTGCAAGGATGGGCATGGGGGAGGGAGCACACGTGTGTGCCAGACCCGGAATGGGGGGAAGCACACGCGTGTGACAGGCACAGGGGGAGCACATGTGTGTGACAGTGCACAGAGAAGGGGGAGGAGAGCACACGCGTGTGTCATGCGGAAAAAGGAGGGGGAGCACACACGTGTGCCAGGCCAAGCACAGGGGAGGGAGCACACGCGTGTGTCATGCGGAAAAAGGAGGGGGAGCACACACGTGTGCCAGGCCAAGCACAGGGGAGGGAGCACACGCGTGTGCGAGGATGGGCACAGGGGGAACACGTATGTCTGTCGGTGCCCGGCACAGGGGGAGCACACGCGTGTGCCAGTGCCCAGTGGGGGGGGGAGAGCACACGCGTGTGCAAGGATGGGCATGGGGGAGGGAGCACACGTGTGTGCCAGACCCGGAATGGGGGGAAGCACACGCGTGTGACAGGCACAGGGGGAGCACATGTGTGTGACAGTGCACAGAGAAGGGGGAGGAGAGCACACGCGTGTGTCATGCGGAAAAAGGAGGGGGAGCACACACGTGTGCCAGGCCAAGCACAGGGGAGGGAGCACACGCGTGTGTCATGCGGAAAAAGGAGGGGGAGCACACACGTGTGCCAGGCCAAGCACAGGGGAGGGAGCACACGCGTGTGCGAGGATGGGCACAGGGGGAACACGTATGTCTGTCGGTGCCCGGCACAGGGGGAGCACACGCGTGTGCCAGGCACAGGGGGAGCACATGTGTGTGACGGTGCCCAGTGCAGGGGGATGAGACCACACGCGTGTGTCAGGTGGAAAAAGGAGGGGGAGCACACGCGTGTGCCACACGGGGTACAGGGGAACTACACACGTGTGCAGGATGGGCATGGGGGGAGCGCACGCGTGTGCCGGGCTGAGCACGGGGGAAGGAGCACACGCGTGTGCAAGGATGGGCACAGGGGGAACACGTATGTGTGTCAGTGCCCGGCACAGGGGGAGCACACGCGTGTGCCAGTGCCCAGTGGGGGGGGGAGAGCACACGCGTGTGCAAGGATGGGCATGGGGGAGGGAGCACACGTGTGTGCCAGACCCGGAATGGGGGGAAGCACACGCGTGTGACAGGCACAGGGGGAGCACATGTGTGTGACAGTGCACAGAGAAGGGGGAGGAGAGCACACGCGTGTGTCAGGCGGAAAAAGGAGGGGGAGCACACACGTGTGCCAGGCCAAGCACAGGGGAGGGAGCACACGCGTGTGTCATGCGGAAAAAGGAGGGGGAGCACACACGTGTGCCAGGCCAAGCACAGGGGAGGGAGCACACGCGTGTGCGAGGATGGGCACAGGGGGAACACGTATGTCTGTCGGTGCCCGGCACAGGGGGAGCACACGCGTGTGCCAGACCCGGAATGGGGGGAGCACACGCGTGTGACAGGCACAGGGGGAGCACATGTGTGTGACGGTGCCCAGTGCAGGGGGATGAGACCACACGCGTGTGTCAGGTGGAAAAAGGAGGGGGAGCACACGCGTGTGCCACACGGGGTACAGGGGAACTACACACGTGTGCAGGATGGGCATGGGGGGAGCGCACGCGTGTGCCGGGCTGAGCACGGGGGAAGGAGCACATGCGTGTGCAAGGATGGGCACAGGGGGAACACGTATGTGTGTCAGTGCCCGGCACAGGGGGAGCACACGCGTGTGCAAGGATGGGCATGGGGGAGGGAGCACACGTGTGTGCCAGACCCGGAATGGGGTGAGCACACGCGTTTAACGGTGCCCAGTAGGGGGGGAGGAGAGCACACGCGTGTGCCAGGCCAAGCACAGGGGAGGGAGCACACATGTGTGCGAGGATGGGCACAGAGGGAACACGTATGTGTGTCAGTGCCCGGCACAGGGGGAGCACACGTGTGTGCCAGTGCCCAGTGGGGGGGAGGGGAGCACACACGTGTGTCAGGCGGAAAAAGGAGGGGGAGCACACGCGTGTGCCACACGGGGTACGGGGGAACTACACACGTGTGCAGGATGGGCATGGGGGGAGCACACGCGTGTGCCAGACCCGGAATGGGGGGAGCACACGCGTGTGACAGGCACAGGGGGAGCACATGTGTGTGACGGTGCCCAGTGCAGGGGGATGAGACCACACGCGTGTGTCAGGTGGAAAAAGGAGGGGGAGCACACGCGTGTGCCACACGGGGTACAGGGGAACTACACACGTGTGCAGGATGGGCATGGGGGGAGCACACGCGTGTGCCGGGCTGAGCACGGGGGAAGGAGCACACGCGTGTGCAAGGATGGGCACAGGGGGAACACGTATGTGTGTCAGTGCCCGGCACAGGGGGAGCACACGCGTGTGCCAGTGCCCAGTGGGGGGGGGAGAGCACACGCGTGTGCAAGGATGGGCATGGGGGAGGGAGCACACGTGTGTGCCAGACCCGGAATGGGGGGAAGCACACGCGTGTGACAGGCACAGGGGGAGCACATGTGTGTGACAGTGCACAGAGAAGGGGGAGGAGAGCACACGCGTGTGTCATGCGGAAAAAGGAGGGGGAGCACACACGTGTGCCAGGCCAAGCACAGGGGAGGGAGCACACGCGTGTGTCATGCGGAAAAAGGAGGGGGAGCACACACGTGTGCCAGGCCAAGCACAGGGGAGGGAGCACACGCGTGTGCGAGGATGGGCACAGGGGGAACACGTATGTCTGTCGGTGCCCGGCACAGGGGGAGCACACGCGTGTGCCAGTGCCCAGTGGGGGGGGGAGAGCACACGCGTGTGCAAGGATGGGCATGGGGGAGGGAGCACACGTGTGTGCCAGACCCGGAATGGGGGGAAGCACACGCGTGTGACAGGCACAGGGGGAGCACATGTGTGTGACAGTGCACAGAGAAGGGGGAGGAGAGCACACGCGTGTGTCAGGCGGAAAAAGGAGGGGGAGCACACACGTGTGCCAGGCCAAGCACAGGGGAGGGAGCACACGCGTGTGTCATGCGGAAAAAGGAGGGGGAGCACACACGTGTGCCAGGCCAAGCACAGGGGAGGGAGCACACGCGTGTGCGAGGATGGGCACAGGGGGAACACGTATGTCTGTCGGTGCCCGGCACAGGGGGAGCACACGCGTGTGCCAGGCACAGGGGGAGCACATGTGTGTGACGGTGCCCAGTGCAGGGGGATGAGACCACACGCGTGTGTCAGGTGGAAAAAGGAGGGGGAGCACACGCGTGTGCCACACGGGGTACAGGGGAACTACACACGTGTGCAGGATGGGCATGGGGGGAGCGCACGCGTGTGCCGGGCTGAGCACGGGGGAAGGAGCACACGCGTGTGCAAGGATGGGCACAGGGGGAACACGTATGTGTGTCAGTGCCCGGCACAGGGGGAGCACACGCGTGTGCCAGTGCCCAGTGGGGGGGGGAGAGCACACGCGTGTGCAAGGATGGGCATGGGGGAGGGAGCACACGTGTGTGCCAGACCCGGAATGGGGGGAAGCACACGCGTGTGACAGGCACAGGGGGAGCACATGTGTGTGACAGTGCACAGAGAAGGGGGAGGAGAGCACACGCGTGTGTCAGGCGGAAAAAGGAGGGGGAGCACACACGTGTGCCAGGCCAAGCACAGGGGAGGGAGCACACGCGTGTGTCATGCGGAAAAAGGAGGGGGAGCACACACGTGTGCCAGGCCAAGCACAGGGGAGGGAGCACACGCGTGTGCGAGGATGGGCACAGGGGGAACACGTATGTCTGTCGGTGCCCGGCACAGGGGGAGCACACGCGTGTGCCAGACCCGGAATGGGGGGAGCACACGCGTGTGACAGGCACAGGGGGAGCACATGTGTGTGACGGTGCCCAGTGCAGGGGGATGAGACCACACGCGTGTGTCAGGTGGAAAAAGGAGGGGGAGCACACGCGTGTGCCACACGGGGTACAGGGGAACTACACACGTGTGCAGGATGGGCATGGGGGGAGCGCACGCGTGTGCCGGGCTGAGCACGGGGGAAGGAGCACATGCGTGTGCAAGGATGGGCACAGGGGGAACACGTATGTGTGTCAGTGCCCGGCACAGGGGGAGCACACGCGTGTGCAAGGATGGGCATGGGGGAGGGAGCACACGTGTGTGCCAGACCCGGAATGGGGTGAGCACACGCGTTTAACGGTGCCCAGTAGGGGGGGAGGAGAGCACACGCGTGTGCCAGGCCAAGCACAGGGGAGGGAGCACACATGTGTGCGAGGATGGGCACAGAGGGAACACGTATGTGTGTCAGTGCCCGGCACAGGGGGAGCACACGTGTGTGCCAGTGCCCAGTGGGGGGGAGGGGAGCACACACGTGTGTCAGGCGGAAAAAGGAGGGGGAGCACACGCGTGTGCCACACGGGGTACGGGGGAACTACACACGTGTGCAGGATGGGCATGGGGGGAGCACACGCGTGTGCCAGACCCGGAATGGGGGGAGCACACGCGTGTGACAGGCACAGGGGGAGCACATGTGTGTGACGGTGCCCAGTGCAGGGGGATGAGACCACACGCGTGTGTCAGGTGGAAAAAGGAGGGGGAGCACACGCGTGTGCCACACGGGGTACAGGGGAACTACACACGTGTGCAGGATGGGCATGGGGGGAGCACACGCGTGTGCCGGGCTGAGCACGGGGGAAGGAGCACACGCGTGTGCAAGGATGGGCACAGGGGGAACACGTATGTGTGTCAGTGCCCGGCACAGGGGGAGCACACGCGTGTGCCAGTGCCCAGTGGGGGGGGGAGAGCACACGCGTGTGCAAGGATGGGCATGGGGGAGGGAGCACACGCGTGTGCCAGACCCGGAATGGGGGGAGCACACGCGTGTGCCAGTGCCCAGTGGGGGGGGGGGGGGAGGGGGGGCACACGCGTGTGCGCAGATGTCCACAGGAGGAACACATATATGTGTCAGTGCTCAGCACGGGGGGGGGGGGGGGGGCACACGCGTATCACACGGGGGGGGGGGGCACCCGCGTGTACCAGTGCCGAGTGGGGGGGGGGGAATGGGGGGGGGGGGGAGGGAGAGCAGCACCCGCGTCTGTTGGTCTGTCCGGTCACGCCCGAGCGCACACGCGTGTGCGCGGTGTCGGGTGACGCCATTACCGCCCTCATTAGCAGCGCGGACGCGTCGGGTATTAATAATTCATCCCCCCCCCCCCCCCCCCCCCCGATCCCCATGGACGCGCCCACCCCCCACCCCCCTCAAAGGTCACGTGACACAGCAGCTGGCGAGCGCGGGGAGGGGGGGGAAGAGCGCCGCACGGCGCATGCGCGCGGTGGGATTGGGGGGG
>NW_028127140.1:0-73361 GCF_965231255.1 Vanellus vanellus | reverse complement strand
TTTTTTTTGCTCCGGAGGCTGCCGAAAGCGAAAATAGGTGCTTTTGAGGATGGAGTCCGCAGGAAAGCAGAGAGGGCCAAATTGTCTGGGGCATTTGAAGAGGTTCCAGGAGGCAGTGAGAACCAGCATTACTTTTCCCCGCTGGCACCTTTGCTGTGGCAGCAAAAGCTGGACGTTTGTCTTTTTTGCTCCGGAGGCTGCCGAAAGCGAAAACAGGTGCTTTTGAGGATGCAGTCCGCAGGAAAGCAGAGAGGGCCAAATTGTCTGTGGCATTTGAAAGGGTTCCAGGAGGCAGTGAGAACCAGCATTACTTTTCCCCGCTGGCACCTTTGCTGTGGCAGCAAAAGCTGGACGTTTGTCTTTTTTGCTCCGGAGGCTGCCGAAAGCGAAAACAGGTGCTTTTGAGGATGGAGTCCACAGGAAAGCAGAGAGGGCCAAATTGTCTGTGGCATTTGAAAGGGTTCCAGGAGGCAGTGAGAACCAGCATTACTTTTCCCCGCTGGCACCTTTGCTGTGGCAGCAAAAGCTGGACGTTTGTCTTTTTTGCTCCGGAGGCTGCCGAAAGCGAAAACAGGTGCTTTTGAGGATGGAGTCCGCAGGAAAGCAGAGAGGGCCAAATTGTCTGTGGCATTTGAAAGAGTTCCAGGAGGCAGTGAGAACCAGCATCACTTTTCTTCGCTGGCACCTTTGCTGTGGCAGCAAAAGCTGGACGTTTGTCTTTTTACCACCGGAGGGCGCCGAAAGTGAAAAAAGGCGCTTTTGAGGATAGAGTCCGCAGGAAAGCAGAGAGGGCTTAATTGTCTGGGGCATTTGAAAGGGTTCCAGGAGGCAGTGAGAACCAGCATTACTTTTCCCCGCTGGTACCTTTGCTGTGGCAGCAAAAGCGTGACGTTTGTCTTTTTTGCTCCGGAGGGCGCCGAAAGCAAAAATAGGTTCTTTTGAAGATGGAGTCCGCAGGAAAGCAGAGAGGGCCAAATTGTCTGTGGCATTTGAAAGGGTTCCAGGAGGCAGTGAGAACCAGCATTACTTTTCCCTGCTGGCACCTTTGCTGTGGCAGCAAAAGCTGGACGTTTGTCTTTTTTGCTCCGGAGGCTGCCGAAAGCGAAAACAGGTGCTTTTGAGGATGGAGTCCGCAGGAAAGCAGAGAGGGCCAAATTGTCTGGGGCATTTGAAGAGGTTCCAGGAGGCAGTGAGAACCAGCATTACTTTTCCCCGCTGGCACCTTTGCTGTGGCAGCAAAAGCTGGACGTTTGTCTTTTTTGCTCCGGAGGCTGCCGAAAGCGAAAACAGGTGCTTTTGAGGATGGAGTCCGCAGGAAAGCAGAGAGGGCCAAATTGTCTGGGGCATTTGAAAGAGTTCCAGGAGGCAGTGAGAACCAGCATCACTTTTCCCCGCTGGCACCTTTGCTGTGGCAGCAAAAGCTGGACGTTTGTCTTTTTTGCTCCGGAGGCTGCCGAAAGCGAAAACAGGTGCTTTTGAGGATAGAGTCCGCAGGAAAGCAGAGAGGGCTTAATTGTCTGGGGCATTTGAAAGGGTTCCAGGAGGCAGTGAGAACCAGCATTACTTTTCCCCGCTGGCACCTTTGCTGTGGCAGCAAAAGCTGGACGTTTGTCTTTTTTGCTCCGGAGGCTGCCGAAAGCGAAAACAGGTGCTTTTGAGGATGGAGTCCACAGGAAAGCAGAGAGGGCCAAATTGTCTGGGGCATTTGAACAGGTTCCAGGAGGCAGTGAGAACCAGCATTACTTTTCCCCGCTGGCACCTTTGCTGTGGCAGCAAAAGCTGGACGTTTGTCTTTTTTGCTCCGGAGGCTGCCGAAAGCGAAAATAGGTGCTTTTGAGGATGGAGTCCGCAGGAAAGCAGAGAGGGCCAAATTGTCTGTGGCATTTGAAAGAGTTCCAGGAGGCAGTGAGAACCAGCATCACTTTTCTTCGCTGGCACCTTTGCTGTGGCAGCAAAAGCTGGACGTTTGTCTTTTTTACCACCGGAGGGCGCCGAAAGTGAAAAAAGGCGCTTTTGAGGATGGAGTCCGCAGGAAAGCAGAGAGGGCCAAATTGTCTGTGGCATTTGAAAGGGTTCCAGGAGGCAGTGAGAACCAGCATTACTTTTCCCCGCTGGCACCTTTGCTGTGGCAGCAAAAGCTGGACGTTTGTCTTTTTTGCTCCGGAGGCTGCCGAAAGCGAAAACAGGTGCTTTTGAGGATGGAGTCCGCAGGAAAGCAGAGAGGGCCAAATTGTCTGTGGCATTTGAAAGGGTTCCAGGAGGCAGTGAGAACCAGCATTACTTTTCCCCGCTGGCACATTTGCTGTGGCAGCAAAAGCTGGACGTTTGTCTCTTTTGCTCCGGAGGCTGCCGAAAGCGAAAATAGGTGCTTTTGAGGATGGAGTCCGCAGGAAAGCAGAGAGGGCCAAATTGTCTGTGGCATTTGAAAGAGTTCCAGGAGGCAGTGAGAACCAGCATTACTTTTCCCCGCTGGCACCTTTGCTGTGGCAGCAAAAGCTGGACGTTTGTCTTTTTACCACCGGAGGGCGCCGAAAGTGAAAAAAGGCGCTTTTGAGGATAGAGTCCGCAGGAAAGCAGAGAGGGCCAAATTGTCAGGGGCATTTGAAAGGGTTCCAGGAGGCAGTTAGAACCAGCATTACTTTTCCCCGCTGGCACCTTTGCTGTGGCAGCAAAAGCTGGACGTTTGTCTTTTTTGCTCCGGAGGCTGCCGAAAGCGAAAATAGGTGCTTTTGAGGATGGAGTCCGCAGGAAAGCAGAGAGGGCCAAATTGTCTGTGGCATTTGAAAGAGTTCCAGGAGGCAGTGAGAACCAGCATCACTTTTCCCCGCTGGCACCTTTGCTGTGGCAGCAAAAGCTGGACGTTTGTCTTTTTTGCTCCGGAGGCTGCCGAAAGCGAAAACAGGTGCTTTTGAGGATAGAGTCCGCAGGAAAGCAGAGAGGGCTTAATTGTCTGGGGCATTTGAAAGGGTTCCAGGAGGCAGTGAGAACCAGCATTACTTTTCCCCGCTGGCACCTTTGCTGTGGCAGCAAAAGCTGGACGTTTGTCTTTTTTGCTCCGGAGGCTGCCGAAAGCGAAAACAGGTGCTTTTGAGGATGGAGTCCACAGGAAAGCAGAGAGGGCCAAATTGTCTGGGGCATTTGAACAGGTTCCAGGAGGCAGTGAGAACCAGCATTACTTTTCCCCGCTGGCACCTTTGCTGTGGCAGCAAAAGCTGGACGTTTGTCTTTTTTGCTCCGGAGGCTGCCGAAAGCGAAAATAGGTGCTTTTGAGGATGGAGTCCGCAGGAAAGCAGAGAGGGCCAAATTGTCTGTGGCATTTGAAAGAGTTCCAGCAGGCAGTGAGAACCAGCATCACTTTTCTTCGCTGGCACCTTTGCTGTGGCAGCAAAAGCTGGACGTTTGTCTTTTTACCACCGGAGGGCGCCGAAAGTGAAAAAAGGCGCTTTTGAGGATGGAGTCCGCAGGAAAGCAGAGAGGGCCAAATTGTCTGTGGCATTTGAAAGGGTTCCAGGAGGCAGTGAGAACCAGCATTACTTTTCCCCGCTGGCACCTTTGCTGTGGCAGCAAAAGCTGGACGTTTGTCTTTTTTGCTCCGGAGGCTGCCGAAAGCGAAAACAGGTGCTTTTGAGGATGGAGTCCGCAGGAAAGCAGAGAGGGCCAAATTGTCTGTGGCATTTGAAGAGGTTCCAGGAGGCAGTGAGAACCAGCATTACTTTTCCCCGCTGGCACCTTTGCTGTGGCAGCAAAAGCTGGACGTTTGTCTTTTTTGCTCCGGAGGCTGCCGAAAGTGAAAACAGGTGCTTTTGAGGATGGAGTCCGCAGGAAAGCAGAGAGGGCCAAATTGTCTGGGGCATTTGAAGAGGTTCCAGGAGGCAGTGAGAACCAGCATTACTTTTCCCCGCTGGTACCTTTGCTGTGGCAGCAAAAGCGTGACGTTTGTCTTTTTTGCTCCGGAGGGCGCCGAAAGCAAAAATAGGTTCTTTTGAAGATGGAGTCCGCAGGAAAGCAGAGAGGGCCAAATTGTCTGTGGCATTTGAAAGGGTTCCAGGAGGCAGTGAGAACCAGTATTACTTTTCCCCGCTGGCACCTTTGCTGTGGCAGCAAAAGCTGGACGTTTGTCTTTTTTGCTCCGGAGGCTGCCGAAAGCGAAAACAGGTGCTTTTGAGGATGGAGTCCGCAGGAAAGCAGAGAGGGCCAAATTGTCTGGGGCATTTGAAGAGGTTCCAGGAGGCAGTGAGAACCAGCATTACTTTTCCCCGCTGGCACCTTTGCTGTGGCAGCAAAAGCTGGACGTTTGTCTTTTTTGCTCCGGAGGCTGCCGAAAGCGAAAACAGTTGCTTTTGAGGATGGAGTCCACAGGAAAGCAGAGAGGGCCAAATTGTCTGTGGCATTTGAAAGGGTTCCAGGAGGCAGTGAGAACCAGCATTACTTTTCCCCGCTGGCACCTTTGCTGTGGCAGCAAAAGCTGGACGTTTGTCTTTTTTGCTCCGGAGGCTGCCGAAAGCGAAAATAGGTGCTTTTGAGGATGGAGTCCGCAGGAAAGCAGAGAGGGCCAAATTGTCTGTGGCATTTGAAAGAGTTCCAGGAGGCAGTGAGAACCAGCATCACTTTTCTTCGCTGGCACCTTTGCTGTGGCAGCAAAAGCTGGACGTTTGTCTTTTTACCACCGGAGGGCGCCGAAAGTGAAAAAAGGCGCTTTTGAGGATAGAGTCCGCAGGAAAGCAGAGAGGGCTTAATTGTCTGGGGCATTTGAAAGGGTTCCAGGAGGCAGTGAGAACCAGCATTACTTTTCCCCGCTGGTACCTTTGCTGTGGCAGCAAAAGCGTGACGTTTGTCTTTTTTGCTCCGGAGGGCGCCGAAAGCAAAAATAGGTTCTTTTGAAGATGGAGTTTGCAGGAAAGCAGAGAGGGCCAAATTGTCTGTGGCATTTGAAAGGGTTCCAGGAGGCAGTGAGAACCAGCATTACTTTTCCCTGCTGGCACCTTTGCTGTGGCAGCAAAAGCTGGACGTTTGTCTTTTTTGCTCTGGAGGCTGCCGAAAGCGAAAACAGGTGCTTTTGAGGATGGAGTCCGCAGGAAAGCAGAGAGGGCCAAATTGTCTGGGGCATTTGAAGAGGTTCCAGGAGGCAGTGAGAACCAGCATTACTTTTCCCCGCTGGCACCTTTGCTGTGGCAGCAAAAGCTGGACGTTTGTCTTTTTTGCTCCGGAGGCTGCCGAAAGCGAAAACAGGTGCTTTTGAGGATGGAGTCCACAGGAAAGCAGAGAGGGCCAAATTGTCTGGGGCATTTGAAAGGGTTCCAGGAGGCAGTGAGAACCAGCATTACTTTTCCCCGCTGGCACCTTTGCTGTGGCAGCAAAAGCTGGACGTTTGTCTTTTTTGCTCCGGAGGTTGCCAAAAGCGAAAACAGGTGCTTTTGAAAATGGAGTCCGCAGGAAAGCAGAGAGGGCCAAATTGTCTGTGGCATTTGAAAGGGTTCCAGGAGGCAGTGAGAACCAGCATTACTTTTCCCCGCTGGCACATTTGCTGTGGCAGCAAAAGCTGGACGTTTGTCTCTTTTGCTCCGGAGGCTGCCGAAAGCGAAAATAGGTGCTTTTGAGGATGGAGTCCGCAGGAAAGCAGAGAGGGCCAAATTGTCTGTGGCATTTGAAAGAGTTCCAGGAGGCAGTGAGAACCAGCATTACTTTTCCCCGCTGGCACCTTTGCTGTGGCAGCAAAAGCTGGACGTTTGTCTTTTTACCACCGGAGGGCGCCGAAAGTGAAAAAAGGCGCTTTTGAGGATAGAGTCCGCAGGAAAGCAGAGAGGGCCAAATTGTCAGGGGCATTTGAAAGGGTTCCAGGAGGCAGTTAGAACCAGCATTACTTTTCCCCGCTGGCACCTTTGCTGTGGCAGCAAAAGCTGGACGTTTGTCTTTTTTGCTCCGGAGGCTGCCGAAAGCGAAAATAGGTGCTTTTGAGGATGGAGTCCGCAGGAAAGCAGAGAGGGCCAAATTGTCTGTGGCATTTGAAAGAGTTCCAGGAGGCAGTGAGAACCAGCATCACTTTTCCCCGCTGGCACCTTTGCTGTGGCAGCAAAAGCTGGACGTTTGTCTTTTTTGCTCCGGAGGCTGCCGAAAGCGAAAACAGGTGCTTTTGAGGATAGAGTCCGCAGGAAAGCAGAGAGGGCTTAATTGTCTGGGGCATTTGAAAGGGTTCCAGGAGGCAGTGAGAACCAGCATTACTTTTCCCCGCTGGCACCTTTGCTGTGGCAGCAAAAGCTGGAAGTTTGTCTTTTTTGCTCCGGAGGCTGCCGAAAGCGAAAACAGGTGCTTTTGAGGATGGAGTCCACAGGAAAGCAGAGAGGGCCAAATTGTCTGGGGCATTTGAACACGTTCCAGGAGGCAGTGAGAACCAGCATTACTTTTCCCCGCTGGCACCTTTGCTGTGGCAGCAAAAGCTGGACGTTTGTCTTTTTTGCTCCGGAGGCTGCCGAAAGCGAAAATAGGTGCTTTTGAGGATGGAGTCCGCAGGAAAGCAGAGAGGGCCAAATTGTCTGTGGCATTTGAAAGAGTTCCAGGAGGCAGTGAGAACCAGCATCACTTTTCTTCGCTGGCACCTTTGCTGTGGCAGCAAAAGCTGGACGTTTGTCTTTTTACCACCGGAGGGCGCCGAAAGTGAAAAAAGGCGCTTTTGAGGATGGAGTCCGCAGGAAAGCAGAGAGGGCCAAATTGTCTGTGGCATTTGAAAGGGTTCCAGGAGGCAGTGAGAACCAGCATTACTTTTCCCCGCTGGCACCTTTGCTGTGGCAGCAAAAGCTGGACGTTTGTCTTTTTTGCTCCGGAGGCTGCCGAAAGCGAAAACAGGTGCTTTTGAGGATGGAGTCCGCAGGAAAGCAGAGAGGGCCAAATTGTCTGTGGCATTTGAAGAGGTTCCAGGAGGCAGTGAGAACCAGCATTACTTTTCCCCGCTGGCACCTTTGCTGTGGCAGCAAAAGCTGGACGTTTGTCTTTTTTGCTCCGGAGGCTGCCGAAAGTGAAAACAGGTGCTTTTGAGGATGGAGTCCGCAGGAAAGCAGAGAGGGCCAAATTGTCTGGGGCATTTGAAGAGGTTCCAGGAGGCAGTGAGAACCAGCATTACTTTTCCCCGCTGGTACCTTTGCTGTGGCAGCAAAAGCGTGACGTTTGTCTTTTTTGCTCCGGAGGGCGCCGAAAGCAAAAATAGGTTCTTTTGAAGATGGAGTCCGCAGGAAAGCAGAGAGGGCCAAATTGTCTGTGGCATTTGAAAGGGTTCCAGGAGGCAGTGAGAACCAGCATTACTTTTCCCCGCTGGCACCTTTGCTGTGGCAGCAAAAGCTGGACGTTTGTCTTTTTTGCTCCGGAGGCTGCCGAAAGCGAAAACAGGTGCTTTTGAGGATGGAGTCCGCAGGAAAGCAGAGAGGGCCAAATTGTCTGGGGCATTTGAAGAGGTTCCAGGAGGCAGTGAGAACCAGCATTACTTTTCCCCGCTGGCACCTTTGCTGTGGCAGCAAAAGCTGGACGTTTGTCTTTTTTGCTCCGGAGGCTGCCGAAAGCGAAAACAGGTGCTTTTGAGGATGGAGTCCGCAGGAAAGCAGAGAGGGCCAAATTGTCTGTCGCATTTGAAAGGGTTCCAGGAGGCAGTGAGAACCAGCATTACTTTTCCCCGCTGGCACCTTTGCTGTGGCAGCAAAAGCTGGACGTTTGTCTTTTTTGCTCCGGAGGCTGCCGAAAGCGAAAACAGGTGCTTTTGAGGATGGAGTCCACAGGAAAGCAGAGAGGGCCAAATTGTCTGTGGCATTTGAAAGGGTTCCAGGAGGCAGTGAGAACCAGCATTACTTTTCCCCGCTGGCACCTTTGCTGTGGCAGCAAAAGCTGGACGTTTGTCTTTTTTGCTCCGGAGGCTGCCGAAAGCGAAAATAGGTGCTTTTGAGGATGGAGTCCGCAGGAAAGCAGAGAGGGCCAAATTGTCTGTGGCATTTGAAAGAGTTCCAGGAGGCAGTGAGAACCAGCATCACTTTTCTTCGCTGGCACCTTTGCTGTGGCAGCAAAAGCTGGACGTTTGTCTTTTTACCACCGGAGGGCGCCGAAAGTGAAAAAAGGCGCTTTTGAGGATAGAGTCCGCAGGAAAGCAGAGAGGGCTTAATTGTCTGGGGCATTTGAAAGGGTTCCAGGAGGCAGTGAGAACCAGCATTACTTTTCCCCGCTGGTACCTTTGCTGTGGCAGCAAAAGCGTGACGTTTGTCTTTTTTGCTCCGGAGGGCGCCGAAAGCAAAAATAGGTTCTTTTGAAGATGGAGTCCGCAGGAAAGCAGAGAGGGCCAAATTGTCTGTGGCATTTGAAAGGGTTCCAGGAGGCAGTGAGAACCAGCATTACTTTTCCCTGCTGGCACCTTTGCTGTGGCAGCAAAAGCTGGACGTTTGTCTTTTTTGCTCCGGAGGCTGCCGAAAGCGAAAACAGGTGCTTTTGAGGATGGAGTCCGCAGGAAAGCAGAGAGGGCCAAATTGTCTGGGGCATTTAAAGAGGTTCCAGGAGGCAGTGAGAACCAGCATTACTTTTCCCCGCTGGCACCTTTGCTGTGGCAGCAAAAGCTGGACGTTTGTCTTTTTTGCTCCGGAGGCTGCCGAAAGCGAAAACAGGTGCTTTTGAGGATGGAGTCCACAGGAAAGCAGAGAGGGCCAAATTGTCTGTGGCATTTGAAAGGGTTCCAGGAGGCAGTGAGAACCAGCATTACTTTTCCCCGCTGGCACCTTTGCTGTGGCAGCAAAAGCTGGACGTTTGTCTTTTTTGCTCCGGAGGTTGCCAAAAGCGAAAACAGGTGCTTTTGAAAATGGAGTCCGCAGGAAAGCAGAGAGATCCAAATTGTCTGTGGCATTTGAAAGGGTTCCAGGAGGCAGTGAGAACCAGCATTACTTTTCCCCGCTGGCACATTTGCTGTGGCAGCAAAAGCTGGACGTTTGTCTCTTTTGCTCCGGAGGCTGCCGAAAGCGAAAATAGGTGCTTTTGAGGATGGAGTCCGCAGGAAAGCAGAGAGGGCCAAATTGTCTGTGGCATTTGAAAGAGTTCCAGGAGGCAGTGAGAACCAGCATTACTTTTCCCCGCTGGCACCTTTGCTGTGGCAGCAAAAGCTGGACGTTTGTCTTTTTTGCTCCGGAGGCTGCCGAAAGTGAAAACAGGTGCTTTTGAGGATGGAGTCCGCAGGAAAGCAGAGAGGGCCAAATTGTCTGGGGCATTTGAAGAGGTTCCAGGAGGCAGTGAGAACCAGCATTACTTTTCCCCGCTGGTACCTTTGCTGTGGCAGCAAAAGCGTGACGTTTGTCTTTTTTGCTCCGGAGGGCGCCGAAAGCAAAAATAGGTTCTTTTGAAGATGGAGTCCGCAGGAAAGCAGAGAGGGCCAAATTGTCTGTGGCATTTGAAAGGGTTCCAGGAGGCAGTGAGAACCAGCATTACTTTTCCCTGCTGGCACCTTTGCTGTGGCAGCAAAAGCTGGACGTTTGTCTTTTTTGCTCCGGAGGCTGCCGAAAGCGAAAACAGGTGCTTTTGAGGATGGAGTCCGCAGGAAAGCAGAGAGGGCCAAATTGTCTGGGGCATTTGAAGAGGTTCCAGGAGGCAGTGAGAACCAGCATTACTTTTCCCCGCTGGCACCTTTGCTGTGGCAGCAAAAGCTGGACGTTTGTCTTTTTTGCTCCGGAGGCTGCCGAAAGCGAAAACAGGTGCTTTTGAGGATGCAGTCCGCAGGAAAGCAGAGAGGGCCAAATTGTCTGTGGCATTTGAAAGGGTTCCAGGAGGCAGTGAGAACCAGCATTACTTTTCCCCGCTGGCACCTTTGCTGTGGCAGCAAAAGCTGGACGTTTGTCTTTTTTGCTCCGGAGGCTGCCGAAAGCGAAAACAGGTGCTTTTGAGGATGGAGTCCACAGGAAAGCAGAGAGGGCCAAATTGTCTGTGGCATTTGAAAGGGTTCCAGGAGGCAGTGAGAACCAGCATTACTTTTCCCCGCTGGCACCTTTGCTGTGGCAGCAAAAGCTGGACGTTTGTCTTTTTTGCTCCGGAGGCTGCCGAAAGCGAAAATAGGTGCTTTTGAGGATGGAGTCCGCAGGAAAGCAGAGAGGGCCAAATTGTCTGTGGCATTTGAAAGAGTTCCAGGAGGCAGTGAGAACCAGCATCACTTTTCTTCGCTGGCACCTTTGCTGTGGCAGCAAAAGCTGGACGTTTGTCTTTTTACCACCGGAGGGCGCCGAAAGTGAAAAAAGGCGCTTTTGAGGATAGAGTCCGCAGGAAAGCAGAGAGGGCTTAATTGTCTGGGGCATTTGAAAGGGTTCCAGGAGGCAGTGAGAACCAGCATTACTTTTCCCCGCTGGTACCTTTGCTGTGGCAGCAAAAGCGTGACGTTTGTCTTTTTTGCTCCGGAGGGCGCCGAAAGCAAAAATAGGTTCTTTTGAAGATGGAGTCCGCAGGAAAGCAGAGAGGGCCAAATTGTCTGTGGCATTTGAAAGGGTTCCAGGAGGCAGTGAGAACCAGCATTACTTTTCCCTGCTGGCACCTTTGCTGTGGCAGCAAAAGCTGGACGTTTGTCTTTTTTGCTCCGGAGGCTGCCGAAAGCGAAAACAGGTGCTTTTGAGGATGGAGTCCGCAGGAAAGCAGAGAGGGCCAAATTGTCTGGGGCATTTGAAGAGGTTCCAGGAGGCAGTGAGAACCAGCATTACTTTTCCCCGCTGGCACCTTTGCTGTGGCAGCAAAAGCTGGACGTTTGTCTTTTTTGCTCCGGAGGCTGCCGAAAGCGAAAACAGGTGCTTTTGAGGATGGAGTCCGCAGGAAAGCAGAGAGGGCCAAATTGTCTGGGGCATTTGAAGAGGTTCCAGGAGGCAGTGAGAACCAGCATTACTTTTCCCCGCTGGTACCTTTGCTGTGGCAGCAAAAGCTGGACGTTTGTCTTTTTTGCTCCGGAGGGCGCCGAAAGCAAAAATAGGTTCTTTTGAAGATGGAGTCCGCAGGAAAGCAGAGAGGGCCAAATTGTCTGTGGCATTTGAAAGGGTTCCAGGAGGCAGTGAGAACCAGCATTACTTTTCCCCGCTGGCACCTTTGCTGTGGCAGCAAAAGCTGGACGTTTGTCTTTTTTGCTCCGGAGGCTGCCGAAAGCGAAAACAGGTGCTTTTGAGGATGGAGTCCGCAGCAAAGCAGAGAGGGCCAAATTGTCTGGGGCATTTGAACAGGTTCCAGGAGGCAGTGAGAACCAGCATTACTTTTCCCCGCTGG
Source organism: Vanellus vanellus (assembly GCF_965231255.1). Taxonomy (NCBI): domain Eukaryota; kingdom Metazoa; phylum Chordata; class Aves; order Charadriiformes; family Charadriidae; genus Vanellus; species Vanellus vanellus. The sequence goes on along the minus strand of NW_028127140.1, from coordinate 62,117 downwards.
CACCTTTGCTGTGGCAGCAAAAGCTGGACGTTTGTCTTTTTTGCTCCGGAGGCTGCCGAAAGCGAAAACAGGTGCTTTTGAGGATGGAGTCCGCAGGAAAGCAGAGAGGGCCAAATTGTCTGGGGCATTTGAAAGGGTTCCAGGAGGCAGTGAGAACCAGCATTACTTTTCCCCGCTGGCACCTTTGCTGTGGCAGCAAAAGCTGGACGTTTGTCTTTTTTGCTCCGGAGGCTGCCGAAAGCGAAAACAGGTGCTTTTGAGGATGGAGTCCGCAGGAAAGCAGAGAGGGCCAAATTGTCAGGGGCATTTGAAAGGGTTCCAGGAGGCAGTGAGAACCAGCATTACTTTTCCCCGCTGGCACCTTTGCTGTGGCAGCAAAAGCTGGACGTTTGTCTTTTTTGCTCCGGAGGCTGCCGAAAGCGAAAACAGGTGCTTTTGAGGATGGAGTCCGCAGGAAAGCAGAGAGGGCCAAATTGTCTGTGGCATTTGAAAGGGTTCCAGGAGGCAGTGAGAACCAGCATTACTTTTCCCCGCTGGCACCTTTGCTGTGGCAGCAAAAGCTGGACGTTTGTCTTTTTTGCTCCGGAGGTTGCCAAAAGCGAAAATAGGTGCTTTTGAGGATGGAGTCCGCAGGAAAGCAGAGAGGGCCAAATTGTCTGGGGCATTTGAAGAGGTTCCAGGAGGCAGTGAGAACCAGCATTACTTTTCCCCGCTGGCACCTTTGCTGTGGCAGCAAAAGCTGGACGTTTGTCTTTTTTGCTCCGGAGGCTGCCGAAAGCGAAAACAGGTGCTTTTGAGGATGGAGTCCACAGGAAAGCAGAGAGGGCCAAATTGTCTGTGGCATTTGAAAGGGTTCCAGGAGGCAGTGAGAACCAGCATTACTTTTCCCCGCTGGCACCTTTGCTGTGGCAGCAAAAGCTGGACGTTTGTCTTTTTTGCTCCGGAGGTTGCCGAAAGCGAAAACAGGTGCTTTTGAGGATGGAGTCCGCAGGAAAGCAGAGAGGGCCAAATTGTCTGGGGCATTTGAAGGAGTTCCAGGAGGCAGTGAGAACCAGCATTACTTTTCCCTGCTGGCACCTTTGCTGTGGCAGCAAAAGCTGGACGTTTGTCTTTTTTGCTCCGGAGGGCGCCGAAAGCAAAAATAGGTTCTTTTGAGGATGGAGTCCGCAGGAAAGCAGAGAGGGCCAAATTGTCTGTGGCATTTGAAAGGGTTCCAGGAGGCAGTGAGAACCAGCATTACTTTTCCCCGCTGGCACATTTGCTGTGGCAGCAAAAGCTGGACGTTTGTCTTTTTACCACCGGAGGGCGCCGAAAGTGAAAAAAGGCGCTTTTGAGGATAGAGTCCGCAGGAAAGCAGAGAGGGCTTAATTGTCTGGGGCATTTGAAAGGGTTCCAGGAGGCAGTGAGAACCAGCATTACTTTTCCCCGCTGGCACCTTTGCTGTGGCAGCAAAAGCTGGACGTTTGTCTTTTTTGCTCCGGAGGCTGCCGAAAGCGAAAACAGGTGCTTTTGAGGATGGAGTCCGCAGGAAAGCAGAGAGGGCCAAATTGTCTGTGGCATTTGAAAGGGTTCCAGAAGGCAGTGAGAACCAGCATTACTTTTCCCCGCTGGCACCTTTGCTGTGGCAGCAAAAGCTGGACGTTTGTCTTTTTTGCTCCGGAGGTTGCCAAAAGCGAAAACAGGTGCTTTTGAGGATGGAGTCCGCAGGAAAGCAGAGAGGGCCAAATTGTCTGGGGCATTTGAAGAGGTTCCAGGAGGCAGTGAGAACCAGCATTACTTTTCCCCACTGGCACCTTTGCTGTGGCAGCAAAAGCTGGACGTTTGTCTTTTTTGCTCCGGAGGCTGCCGAAAGCGAAAACAGGTGCTTTTGAGGATGGAGTCCACAGGAAAGCAGAGAGGGCCAAATTGTCTGTGGCATTTGAAAGGGTTCCAGGAGGCAGTGAGAACCAGCATTACTTTTCCCCGCTGGCACCTTTGCTGTGGCAGCAAAAGCTGGACGTTTGTCTTTTTTGCTCCGGAGGTTGCCGAAAGCGAAAACAGGTGCTTTTGAGGATGGAGTCCGCAGGAAAGCAGAGAGGGCCAAATTGTCTGTGGCATTTGAAGGAGTTCCAGGAGGCAGTGAGAACCAGCATTACTTTTCCCCGCTGGCACCTTTGCTGTGGCAGCAAAAGCTGGACGTTTGTCTTTTTTGCTCCGGAGGGCGCCGAAAGCAAAAATAGGTTCTTTTGAGGATGGAGTCCGCAGGAAAGCAGAGAGGGCCAAATTGTCTGTGGCATTTGAAAGGGTTCCAGGAGGCAGTGAGAACCAGCATTACTTTTCCCCGCTGGCACCTTTGCTGTGGCAGCAAAAGCTGGACGTTTGTCTTTTTTGCTCCGGAGGTTGCCGAAAGCGAAAACAGGTGCTTTTGAGGATGGAGTCCGCAGGAAAGCAGAGAGGGCCAAATTGTCTGGGGCATTTGAAGAGGTTCCAGGAGGCAGTGAGAACCAGCATTACTTTTCCCCGCTGGTACCTTTGCTGTGGCAGCAAAAGCGTGACGTTTGTCTTTTTTGCTCCGGAGGGCGCCGAAAGCAAAAATAGTTTCTTTTGAAGATAAAGTCCGCAGGAAAGCAGAGAGGGCCAAATTGTCTGTGGCATTTGAAAGGGTTCCAGGAGGCAGTGAGAACCAGCATTACTTTTCCCCGCTGGCACCTTTGCTGTGGCAGCAAAAGCTGGACGTTTGTCTTTTTTGCTCCGGAGGCTGCCGAAAGCGAAAACAGGTGCTTTTGAGGATGGAGTCCGCAGCAAAGCAGAGAGGGCCAAATTGTCTGTGGCATTTGAAAGGGTTCCAGGAGGCAGTGAGAACCAGCATTACTTTTCCCCGCTGGCACCTTTGCTGTGGCAGCAAAAGCTGGACGTTTGTCTCTTTTGCTCCGGAGGCTGCCGAAAGCGAAAACAGGTGCTTTTGAGGATGGAGTCCGCAGGAAAGCAGAGAGGGCCAAATTGTCTGTGGCATTTGAAAGGGTTCCAGGAGGCAGTGAGAACCAGCATCACTTTTCCCCGCTGGCACCTTTGCTGTGGCAGCAAAAGCTGGACGTTTGTCTTTTTTGCTCCGGAGGCTGCCGAAAGCGAAAACAGGTGCTTTTGAGGATGGAGTCCGCAGGAAAGCAGAGAGGGCCAAATTGTCTGTGGCATTTGAAAGGGTTCCAGGAGGCAGTGAGAACCAGCATTACTTTTCCCCGCTGGCACCTTTGCTGTGGCAGCAAAAGCTGGACGTTTGTCTTTTTTGCTCCGGAGGCTGCCGAAAGCGAAAACAGGTGCTTTTGAGGATGGAGTCCGCAGGAAAGCAGAGAGGGCCAAATTGTCTGTGGCATTTGAAGAGGTTCCAGGAGGCAGTGAGAACCAGCATTACTTTTCCCCGCTGGCACCTTTGCTGTGGCAGCAAAAGCTGGACGTTTGTCTTTTTTGCTCCGGAGGCTGCCGAAAGTGAAAACAGGTGCTTTTGAGGATGGAGTCCGCAGGAAAGCAGAGAGGGCCAAATTGTCTGGGGCATTTGAAGAGGTTCCAGGAGTCAGTGAGAACCAGCATTACTTTTCCCCGCTGGTACCTTTGCTGTGGCAGCAAAAGCGTGACGTTTGTCTTTTTTGCTCCGGAGGGCGCCGAAAGCAAAAATAGTTTCTTTTGAACATAAAGTCCGCAGGAAAGCAGAGAGGGCCAAATTGTCTGTGGCATTTGAAAGGGTTCCAGGAGGCAGTGAGAACCAGCATTACTTTTCCCCGCTGGCACCTTTGCTGTGGCAGCAAAAGCTGGACGTTTGTCTTTTTTGCTCCGGAGGCTGCCGAAAGCGAAAACAGGTGCTTTTGAGGATGGAGTCCGCAGCAAAGCAGAGAGGGCCAAATTGTCTGTGGCATTTGAAAGGGTTCCAGGAGGCAGTGAGAACCAGCATTACTTTTCCCCGCTGGCACCTTTGCTGTGGCAGCAAAAGCTGGACGTTTGTCTCTTTTGCTCCGGAGGCTGCCGAAAGCGAAAACAGGTGCTTTTGAGGATGGAGTCCGCAGGAAAGCAGAGAGGGCCAAATTGTCTGTGGCATTTGAAAGGGTTCCAGGAGGCAGTGAGAACCAGCATTACTTTTCCCCGCTGGCACCTTTGCTGTGGCAGCAAAAGCTGGACGTTTGTCTTTTTTGCTCCGGAGGCTGCCGAAAGCGAAAACAGGTGCTTTTGAGGATGGAGTCCGCAGGAAAGCAGAGAGGGCCAAATTGTCTGTGGCATTTGAAAGGGTTCCAGGAGGCAGTGAGAACCAGCATTACTTTTCCCCGCTGGCACCTTTGCTGTGGCAGCAAAAGCTGGACGTTTGTCTTTTTTGCTCCGGAGGGCGCCGAAAGGGAAAATAGGTTCTTTTGAGGATGGAGTCCGCAGGAAAGCAGAGAGGGCCAAATTGTCTGTGGCATTTGAAAGGGTTCCAGGAGGCAGTGAGAACCAGCATTACTTTTCCCCGCTGGCACCTTTGCTGTGGCAGCAAAAGCTGGACGTTTGTCTTTTTTGCTCCGGAGGCTGCCGAAAGCGAAAACAGGTGCTTTTGAGGATGGAGTCCGCAGGAAAGCAGAGAGGGCCAAATTGTCTGTGGCATTTGAAAGGGTTCCAGGAGGCAGTGAGAACCAGCATTACTTTTCCCCGCTGGCACCTTTGCTGTGGCAGCAAAAGCTGGACGTTTGTCTTTTTTGCTCCGGAGGCTGCCGAAAGCGAAAACAGGTGCTTTTGAGGATGGAGTCCGCAGGAAAGCAGAGAGGGCCAAATTGTCTGGGGCATTTGAAAGGGTTCCAGGAGGCAGTGAGAACCAGCATTACTTTTCCCCGCTGGCACCTTTGCTGTGGCAGCAAAAGCTGGACGTTTGTCTTTTTTGCTCCGGAGGCTGCCGAAAGCGAAAACAGGTGCTTTTGAGGATGGAGTCCGCAGGAAAGCAGAGAGGGCCAAATTGTCTGTGGCATTTGAAAGGGTTCCAGGAGGCAGTGAGAACCAGCATTACTTTTCCCCGCTGGCACCTTTGCTGTGGCAGCAAAAGCTGGACGTTTGTCTTTTTTGCTCCGGAGGCTGCCGAAAGCGAAAACAGGTGCTTTTGAGGATGGAGTCCACAGGAAAGCAGAGAGGGCCAAATTGTCTGTGGCATTTGAAAGGGTTCCAGGAGGCAGTGAGAACCAGCATTACTTTTCCCCGCTGGCAGCTTTGCTGTGGCAGCAAAAGCTGGACGTTTGTCTCTTTTGCTCCGGAGGCTGCCGAAAGCGAAAATAGGTGCTTTTGAGGATGGAGTCCGCAGGAAAGCAGAGAGGGCCAAATTGTCTGTGGCATTTGTAAGAGTTCCAGGAGGCAGTGAGAACCAGCATTACTTTTCCCCGCTGGCACCTTTGCTGTGGCAGCAAAAGCTGGACGTTTGTCTTTTTTGCTCCGGAGGCTGCCGAAAGCGAAAACAGGTGCTTTTGAGGATGGAGTCCACAAGAAAGCAGAGAGGGCCAAATTGTCTGTGGCATTTGAAAGGGTTCCAGGAGGCAGTGAGAACCAGCATTACTTTTCCCCGCTGGCACCTTTGCTGTGGCAGCAAAAGCTGGACGTTTGTCTCTTTTGCTCCGGAGGCTGCCGAAAGCGAAAATAGGTGCTTTTGAGGATGGAGTCCGCAGGAAAGCAGAGAGGGCCAAATTGTCTGTGGCATTTGAAAGAGTTCCAGGAGGCAGTGAGAACCAGCATTACTTTTCCCCGCTGGCACATTTGCTGTGGCAGCAAAAGCTGGACGTTTGTCTTTTTACCACCGGAGGGCGCCGAAAGTGAAAAAAGGCGCTTTTGAGGATAGAGTCCGCAGGAAAGCAGAGAGGGCCAAATTGTCAGGGGCATTTGAAAGGGTTCCAGGAGGCAGTGAGAACCAGCATTACTTTTCCCCGCTGGCACCTTTGCTGTGGCAGCAAAAGCTGGACGTTTGTCTTTTTTGCTCCGGAGGCTGCCGAAAGCGAAAATAGGTGCTTTTGAGGATGGAGTCCGCAGGAAAGCAGAGAGGGCCAAATTGTCTGTGGCATTTGAAAGAGTTCCAGGAGGCAGTGAGAACCAGCATCACTTTTCCCCGCTGGCACCTTTGCTGTGGCAGCAAAAGCTGGACGTTTGTCTTTTTTGCTCCGGAGGTTGTCGAAAGCGAAAACAGGTGCTTTTGAGGATGGAGTCCGCAGGAAAGCAGAGAGGGCCAAATTGTCTGGGGCATTTGAAGAGGTTCCAGGAGGCAGTGAGAACCAGCATTACTTTTCCCCGCTGGCACCTTTGCTGTGGCAGCAAAAGCTGGACGTTTGTCTTTTTTGCTCCGGAGGCTGCCGAAAGCGAAAACAGGTGCTTTTGAGGATGGAGTCCACAGGAAAGCAGAGAGGGCCAAATTGTCTGGGGCATTTGAAGGAGTTCCAGGAGGCAGTGAGAACCAGCATTACTTTTCCCTGCTGGCACCTTTGCTGTGGCAGCAAAAGCTGGACGTTTGTCTTTTTTGCTCCGGAGGGTGCCGAAAGCAAAAATAGGTTCTTTTGAGGATGGAGTCCGCAGGAAAGCAGAGAGGGCCAAATTGTCTGTGGCATTTGAAAGGGTTCCAGGAGGCAGTGAGAACCAGCATTACTTTTCCCCGCTGGCACCTTTGCTGTGGCAGCAAAAGCTGGACGTTTGTCTTTTTTGCTCCGGAGGCTGCCGAAAGCGAAAACAGGTGCTTTTGAGGATGGAGTCCGCAGCAAAGCAGAGAGGGCCAAATTGTCTGTGGCATTTGAAAGGGTTCCAGGAGGCAGTGAGAACCAGCATTACTTTTCCCCGCTGGCACCTTTGCTGTGGCAGCAAAAGCTGGACGTTTGTCTCTTTTGCTCCGGAGGCTGCCGAAAGCGAAAACAGGTGCTTTTGAGGATGGAGTCCGCAGGAAAGCAGAGAGGGCCAAATTGTCTGTGGCATTTGAAAGGGTTCCAGGAGGCAGTGAGAACCAGCATTACTTTTCCCCGCTGGCACCTTTGCTGTGGCAGCAAAAGCTGGACGTTTGTCTTTTTTGCTCCGGAGGCTGCCGAAAGCGAAAACAGGTGCTTTTGAGGATGGAGTCCGCAGGAAAGCAGAGAGGGCCAAATTGTCTGTGGCATTTGAAAGGGTTCCAGGAGGCAGTGAGAACCAGCATTACTTTTCCCCGCTGGCACCTTTGCTGTGGCAGCAAAAGCTGGACGTTTGTCTTTTTTGCTCCGGAGGGCGCCGAAAGGGAAAATAGGTTCTTTTGAGGATGGAGTCCGCAGGAAAGCAGAGAGGGCCAAATTGTCTGTGGCATTTGAAAGGGTTCCAGGAGGCAGTGAGAACCAGCATTACTTTTCCCCGCTGGCACCTTTGCTGTGGCAGCAAAAGCTGGACGTTTGTCTTTTTTGCTCCGGAGGCTGCCGAAAGCGAAAACAGGTGCTTTTGAGGATGGAGTCCGCAGGAAAGCAGAGAGGGCCAAATTGTCTGTGGCATTTGAAAGGGTTCCAGGAGGCAGTGAGAACCAGCATTACTTTTCCCCGCTGGCACCTTTGCTGTGGCAGCAAAAGCTGGACGTTTGTCTTTTTTGCTCCGGAGGCTGCCGAAAGCGAAAACAGGTGCTTTTGAGGATGGAGTCCGCAGGAAAGCAGAGAGGGCCAAATTGTCTGGGGCATTTGAAAGGGTTCCAGGAGGCAGTGAGAACCAGCATTACTTTTCCCCGCTGGCACCTTTGCTGTGGCAGCAAAAGCTGGACGTTTGTCTTTTTTGCTCCGGAGGCTGCCGAAAGCGAAAACAGGTGCTTTTGAGGATGGAGTCCGCAGGAAAGCAGAGAGGGCCAAATTGTCTGTGGCATTTGAAAGGGTTCCAGGAGGCAGTGAGAACCAGCATTACTTTTCCCCGCTGGCACCTTTGCTGTGGCAGCAAAAGCTGGACGTTTGTCTTTTTTGCTCCGGAGGCTGCCGAAAGCGAAAACAGGTGCTTTTGAGGATGGAGTCCACAGGAAAGCAGAGAGGGCCAAATTGTCTGTGGCATTTGAAAGGGTTCCAGGAGGCAGTGAGAACCAGCATTACTTTTCCCCGCTGGCAGCTTTGCTGTGGCAGCAAAAGCTGGACGTTTGTCTCTTTTGCTCCGGAGGCTGCCGAAAGCGAAAATAGGTGCTTTTGAGGATGGAGTCCGCAGGAAAGCAGAGAGGGCCAAATTGTCTGTGGCATTTGTAAGAGTTCCAGGAGGCAGTGAGAACCAGCATTACTTTTCCCCGCTGGCACCTTTGCTGTGGCAGCAAAAGCTGGACGTTTGTCTTTTTTGCTCCGGAGGCTGCCGAAAGCGAAAACAGGTGCTTTTGAGGATGGAGTCCACAAGAAAGCAGAGAGGGCCAAATTGTCTGTGGCATTTGAAAGGGTTCCAGGAGGCAGTGAGAACCAGCATTACTTTTCCCCGCTGGCACCTTTGCTGTGGCAGCAAAAGCTGGACGTTTGTCTCTTTTGCTCCGGAGGCTGCCGAAAGCGAAAATAGGTGCTTTTGAGGATGGAGTCCGCAGGAAAGCAGAGAGGGCCAAATTGTCTGTGGCATTTGAAAGAGTTCCAGGAGGCAGTGAGAACCAGCATTACTTTTCCCCGCTGGCACATTTGCTGTGGCAGCAAAAGCTGGACGTTTGTCTTTTTACCACCGGAGGGCGCCGAAAGTGAAAAAAGGCGCTTTTGAGGATAGAGTCCGCAGGAAAGCAGAGAGGGCCAAATTGTCAGGGGCATTTGAAAGGGTTCCAGGAGGCAGTGAGAACCAGCATTACTTTTCCCCGCTGGCACCTTTGCTGTGGCAGCAAAAGCTGGACGTTTGTCTTTTTTGCTCCGGAGGCTGCCGAAAGCGAAAATAGGTGCTTTTGAGGATGGAGTCCGCAGGAAAGCAGAGAGGGCCAAATTGTCTGTGGCATTTGAAAGAGTTCCAGGAGGCAGTGAGAACCAGCATCACTTTTCCCCGCTGGCACCTTTGCTGTGGCAGCAAAAGCTGGACGTTTGTCTTTTTTGCTCCGGAGGTTGTCGAAAGCGAAAACAGGTGCTTTTGAGGATGGAGTCCGCAGGAAAGCAGAGAGGGCCAAATTGTCTGGGGCATTTGAAGAGGTTCCAGGAGGCAGTGAGAACCAGCATTACTTTTCCCCGCTGGCACCTTTGCTGTGGCAGCAAAAGCTGGACGTTTGTCTTTTTTGCTCCGGAGGCTGCCGAAAGCGAAAACAGGTGCTTTTGAGGATGGAGTCCACAGGAAAGCAGAGAGGGCCAAATTGTCTGGGGCATTTGAAGGAGTTCCAGGAGGCAGTGAGAACCAGCATTACTTTTCCCTGCTGGCACCTTTGCTGTGGCAGCAAAAGCTGGACGTTTGTCTTTTTTGCTCCGGAGGGTGCCGAAAGCAAAAATAGGTTCTTTTGAGGATGGAGTCCGCAGGAAAGCAGAGAGGGCCAAATTGTCTGTGGCATTTGAAAGGGTTCCAGGAGGCAGTGAGAACCAGCATTACTTTTCCCCGCTGGCACCTTTGCTGTGGCAGCAAAAGCTGGACGTTTGTCTTTTTTGCTCCGGAGGTTGCCGAAAGCGAAAACAGGTGCTTTTGAGGATGGAGTCCGCAGGAAAGCAGAGAGGGCGAAATTGTCTGGGGCATTTGAAGAGGTTCCAGGAGGCAGTGAGAACCAGCATTACTTTTCCCCGCTGGCACCTTTGCTGTGGCAGCAAAAGCTGGACGTTTGTCTCTTTTGCTCCGGAGGCTGCCGAAAGCGAAAATAGGTGCTTTTGAGGATGGAGTCCGCAGGAAAGCAGAGAGGGCCAAATTGTCTGTGGCATTTGAAAGAGTTCCAGGAGGCAGTGAGAACCAGCATTACTTTTCCCCGCTGGCACATTTGCTGTGGCAGCAAAAGCTGGACGTTTGTCTTTTTTGCTCCGGAGGTTGCCGAAAGCGAAAACAGGTGCTTTTGAGGATGGAGTCCGCAGGAAAGCAGAGAGGGCCAAATTGTCTGGGGCATTTGAAGAGGTTCCAGGAGGCAGTGAGAACCAGCATTACTTTTCCCCGCTGGCATCTTTGCTGTGGCAGCAAAACCTGGACGTTTGTCTTTTTTGCTCCGGAGGCTGCCGAAAGCGAAAACAGGTGCTTTTGAGGATGGAGTCCGCAGGAAAGCAGAGAGGGCCAAATTGTCTGTGGCATTTGAAAGGGTTCCAGGAGGCAGTGAGAACCAGCATTACTTTTCCCCGCTGGCACCTTTGCTGTGGCAGCAAAAGCTGGACGTTTGTCTTTTTTGCTCCGGAGGTTGCCGAAAGCGAAAACAGGTGCTTTTGAGGATGGAGTCCACAGGAAAGCAGAGAGGGCCAAATTGTCTGTGGCATTTGAAAGGGTTCCAGGAGGCAGTGAGAACCAGCATTACTTTTCCCCGCTGGCACCTTTGCTGTGGCAGCAAAAGCTGGACGTTTGTCTCTTTTGCTCCGGAGGCTGCCGAAAGCGAAAATAGGTGCTTTTGAGGATGGAGTCCGCAGGAAAGCAGAGAGGGCCAAATTGTCTGTGGCATTTGTAAGAGTTCCAGGAGGCAGTGAGAACCAGCATTACTTTTCCCCGCTGGCACCTTTGCTGTGGCAGCAAAAGCTGGACGTTTGTCTTTTTTGCTCCGGAGGCTGCCGAAAGCGAAAACAGGTGCTTTTGAGGATGGAGTCCACAGGAAAGCAGAGAGGGCCAAATTGTCTGTGGCATTTGAAAGGGTTCCAGGAGGCAGTGAGAACCAGCATTACTTTTCCCCGCTGGCACCTTTGCTGTGGCAGCAAAAGCTGGACGTTTGTCTCTTTTGCTCCGGAGGCTGCCGAAAGCGAAAATAGGTGCTTTTGAGGATGGAGTCCGCAGGAAAGCAGAGAGGGCCAAATTGTCTGTGGCATTTGAAAGAGTTCCAGGAGGCAGTGAGAACCAGCATTACTTTTCCCCGCTGGCACATTTGCTGTGGCAGCAAAAGCTGGACGTTTGTCTTTTTACCACCGGAGGGCGCCGAAAGTGAAAAAAGGCGCTTTTGAGGATAGAGTCCGCAGGAAAGCAGAGAGGGCCAAATTGTCAGGGGCATTTGAAAGGGTTCCAGGAGGCAGTGAGAACCAGCATTACTTTTCCCCGCTGGCACCTTTGCTGTGGCAGCAAAAGCTGGACGTTTGTCTTTTTTGCTCCGGAGGCTGCCGAAAGCGAAAATAGGTGCTTTTGAGGATGGAGTCCGCAGGAAAGCAGAGAGGGCCAAATTGTCTGTGGCATTTGAAAGAGTTCCAGGAGGCAGTGAGAACCAGCATCACTTTTCCCCGCTGGCACCTTTGCTGTGGCAGCAAAAGCTGGACGTTTGTCTTTTTTGCTCCGGAGGTTGCCGAAAGCGAAAACAGGTGCTTTTGAGGATGGAGTCCGCAGGAAAGCAGAGAGGGCCAAATTGTCTGGGGCATTTGAAGAGGTTCCAGGAGGCAGTGAGAACCAGCATTACTTTTCCCCGCTGGCACCTTTGCTGTGGCAGCAAAAGCTGGACGTTTGTCTTTTTTGCTCCGGAGGCTGCCGAAAGCGAAAACAGGTGCTTTTGAGGATGGAGTCCACAGGAAAGCAGAGAGGGCCAAATTGTCTGTGGCATTTGAAAGGGTTCCAGGAGGCAGTGAGAACCAGCATTACTTTTCCCCGCTGGCACCTTTGCTGTGGCAGCAAAAGCTGGACGTTTGTCTTTTTTGCTCCGGAGGGCGCCGAAAGCGAAAACAGGTGCTTTTGAGGATGGAGTCCGCAGGAAAGCAGAGAGGGCCAAATTGTCTGGGGCATTTGAAGAGGTTCCAGGAGGCAGTGAGAACCAGCATTACTTTTCCCCGCTGGCACCTTTGCTGTGGCAGCAAAAGCTGGACGTTTGTCTTTTTTGCTCCGGAGGCTGCCGAAAGCGAAAACAGGTGCTTTTGAGGATGGAGTCCGCAGGAAAGCAGAGAGGGCCAAATTGTCTGTGGCATTTGAAAGGGTTCCAGGAGGCAGTGAGAACCAGCATTACTTTTCCCCGCTGGCACCTTTGCTGTGGCAGCAAAAGCTGGACGTTTGTCTTTTTTGCTCCGGAGGCTGCCGAAAGCGAAAACAGGTGCTTTTGAGGATGGAGTCCACAGGAAAGCAGAGAGGGCCAAATTGTCTGTGGCATTTGAAAGGGTTCCAGGAGGCAGTGAGAACCAGCATTACTTTTCCCCGCTGGCACCTTTGCTGTGGCAGCAAAAGCTGGACGTTTGTCTCTTTTGCTCCGGAGGCTGCCGAAAGCGAAAATAGGTGCTTTTGAGGATGGAGTCCGCAGGAAAGCAGAGAGGGCCAAATTGTCTGTGGCATTTGAAAGAGTTCCAGGAGGCAGTGAGAACCAGCATTACTTTTCCCCGCTGGCACATTTGCTGTGGCAGCAAAAGCTGGACGTTTGTCTTTTTTGCTCCGGAGGTTGCCGAAAGCGAAAACAGGTGCTTTTGAGGATGGAGTCCGCAGGAAAGCAGAGAGGGCCAAATTGTCTGGGGCATTTGAAGAGGTTCCAGGAGGCAGTGAGAACCAGCATTACTTTTCCCCGCTGGCATCTTTGCTGTGTCAGCAAAAGCTGGACGTTTGTCTTTTTTGCTCCGGAGGCTGCCGAAAGCGAAAACAGGTGCTTTTGAGGATGGAGTCCGCAGGAAAGCAGAGAGGGCCAAATTGTCTGTGGCATTTGAAAGGGTTCCAGGAGGCAGTGAGAACCAGCATTACTTTTCCCCGCTGGCACCTTTGCTGTGGCAGCAAAAGCTGGACGTTTGTCTTTTTTGCTCCGGAGGCTGCCGAAAGCGAAAACAGGTGCTTTTGAGGATGGAGTCCGCAGGAAAGCAGAGAGGGCCAAATTGTCTGTGGCATTTGAAAGAGTTCCAGGAGGCAGTGAGAACCAGCATTACTTTTCCCCGCTGGCACCTTTGCTGTGGCAGCAAAAGCTGGACGTTTGTCTTTTTTGCTCCGGAGGTTGCCGAAAGCGAAAACAGGTGCTTTTGAGGATGGAGTCCGCAGGAAAGCAGAGAGGGCCAAATTGTCTGGGGCATTTGAAGAGGTTCCAGGAGGCAGTGAGAACCAGCATTACTTTTCCCCGCTGGCATCTTTGCTGTGGCAGCAAAAGCTGGACGTTTGTCTTTTTTGCTCCGGAGGCTGCCGAAAGCGAAAACAGGTGCTTTTGAGGATGGAGTCCACAGGAAAGCAGAGAGGGCCAAATTGTCTGTGGCATTTGAAAGGGTTCCAGGAGGCAGTGAGAACCAGCATTACTTTTCCCCGCTGGCACCTTTGCTGTGGCAGCAAAAGCTGGACGTTTGTCTCTTTTGCTCCGGAGGCTGCCGAAAGCGAAAATAGGTGCTTTTGAGGATGGAGTCCGCAGGAAAGCAGAGAGGGCCAAATTGTCTGTGGCATTTGAAAGAGTTCCAGGAGGCAGTGAGAACCAGCATTACTTTTCCCCGCTGGCACATTTGCTGTGGCAGCAAAAGCTGGACGTTTGTCTTTTTACCACCGGAGGGCGCCGAAAGTGAAAAAAGGCGCTTTTGAGGATAGAGTCCGCAGGAAAGCAGAGAGGGCCAAATTGTCAGGGGCATTTGAAAGGGTTCCAGGAGGCAGTGAGAACCAGCATTACTTTTCCCCGCTGGCACCTTTGCTGTGGCAGCAAAAGCTGGACGTTTGTCTTTTTTGCTCCGGAGGCTGCCGAAAGCGAAAATAGGTGCTTTTGAGGATGGAGTCCGCAGGAAAGCAGAGAGGGCCAAATTGTCTGTGGCATTTGAAAGAGTTCCAGGAGGCAGTGAGAACCAGCATCACTTTTCCCCGCTGGCACCTTTGCTGTGGCAGCAAAAGCTGGACGTTTGTCTTTTTTGCTCCGGAGGTTGCCGAAAGCGAAAACAGGTGCTTTTGAGGATGGAGTCCGCAGGAAAGCAGAGAGGGCCAAATTGTCTGGGGCATTTGAAGAGGTTCCAGGAGGCAGTGAGAACCAGCATTACTTTTCCCCGCTGGCACCTTTGCTGTGGCAGCAAAAGCTGGACGTTTGTCTTTTTTGCTCCGGAGGCTGCCGAAAGCGAAAACAGGTGCTTTTGAGGATGGAGTCCACAGGAAAGCAGAGAGGGCCAAATTGTCTGTGGCATTTGAAAGGGTTCCAGGAGGCAGTGAGAACCAGCATTACTTTTCCCCGCTGGCACCTTTGCTGTGGCAGCAAAAGCTGGACGTTTGTCTTTTTTGCTCCGGAGGGCGCCGAAAGCAAAAATAGGTTCTTTTGAGGATGGAGTCCGCAGGAAAGCAGAGAGGGCCAAATTGTCTGTGGCATTTGAAAGGGTTCCAGGAGGCAGTGAGAACCAGCATTACTTTTCCCCGCTGGCACCTTTGCTGTGGCAGCAAAAGCTGGACGTTTGTCTTTTTTGCTCCGGAGGTTGCCGAAAGCGAAAACAGGTGCTTTTGAGGATGGAGTCCGCAGGAAAGCAGAGAGGGCCAAATTGTCTGGGGCATTTGAAGAGGTTCCAGGAGGCAGTGAGAACCAGCATTACTTTTCCCCGCTGGCACCTTTGCTGTGGCAGCAAAAGCTGGACGTTTGTCTTTTTTGCTCCGGAGGCTGCCGAAAGCGAAAACAGGTGCTTTTGAGGATGGAGTCCGCAGGAAAGCAGAGAGGGCCAAATTGTCTGTGGCATTTGAAAGGGTTCCAGGAGGCAGTGAGAACCAGCATTACTTTTCCCCGCTGGCACCTTTGCTGTGGCAGCAAAAGCTGGACGTTTGTCTTTTTTGCTCCGGAGGCTGCCGAAAGCGAAAACAGGTGCTTTTGAGGATGGAGTCCACAGGAAAGCAGAGAGGGCCAAATTGTCTGTGGCATTTGAAAGGGTTCCAGGAGGCAGTGAGAACCAGCATTACTTTTCCCCGCTGGCACCTTTGCTGTGGCAGCAAAAGCTGGACGTTTGTCTCTTTTGCTCCGGAGGCTGCCGAAAGCGAAAATAGGTGCTTTTGAGGATGGAGTCCGCAGGAAAGCAGAGAGGGCCAAATTGTCTGTGGCATTTGAAAGAGTTCCAGGAGGCAGTGAGAACCAGCATTACTTTTCCCCGCTGGCACATTTGCTGTGGCAGCAAAAGCTGGACGTTTGTCTTTTTTGCTCCGGAGGTTGCCGAAAGCGAAAACAGGTGCTTTTGAGGATGGAGTCCGCAGGAAAGCAGAGAGGGCCAAATTGTCTGTGGCATTTGAAAGGGTTCCAGGAGGCAGTGAGAACCAGCATTACTTTTCCCCGCTGGCACCTTTGCTGTGGCAGCAAAAGCTGGACGTTTGTCTTTTTTGCTCCGGAGGCTGCCGAAAGCGAAAACAGGTGCTTTTGAGGATGGAGTCCGCAGGAAAGCAGAGAGGGCCAAATTGTCTGTGGCATTTGAAAGGGTTCCAGGAGGCAGTGAGAACCAGCATTACTTTTCCCCGCTGGCACCTTTGCTGTGGCAGCAAAAGCTGGACGTTTGTCTTTTTTGCTCCGGAGGCTGCCGAAAGCGAAAACAGGTGCTTTTGAGGATGGAGTCCACAGGAAAGCAGAGAGGGCCAAATTGTCTGTGGCATTTTAAGGAGTTCCAGGAGGCAGTGAGAACCAGCATTACTTTTCCCCGCTGGCACCTTTGCTGTGGCAGCAAAAGCTGGACGTTTGTCTTTTTTGCTCCGGAGGCTGCCGAAAGCGAAAACAGGTGCTTTTGAGGATGGAGTCCACAGGAAAGCAGAGAGGGCCAAATTGTCTGTGGCATTTGAAGGAGTTCCAGGAGGCAGTGAGAACCAGCATTACTTTTCCCTGCTGGCACCTTTGCTGTGGCAGCAAAAGCTGGACGTTTGTCTTTTTTGCTCCGGAGGGTGCCGAAAGCAAAAATAGGTTCTTTTGAGGATGGAGTCCGCAGGAAAGCAGAGAGGGCCAAATTGTCTGTGGCATTTGAAAGGGTTCCAGGAGGCAGTGAGAACCAGCATTACTTTTCCCCGCTGGCACCTTTGCTGTGGCAGCAAAAGCTGGACGTTTGTCTTTTTTGCTCCGGAGGTTGCCGAAAGCGAAAACAGGTGCTTTTGAGGATGGAGTCCGCAGGAAAGCAGAGAGGGCCAAATTGTCTGTGGCATTTGAAAGGGTTCCAGGAGGCAGTGAGAACCAGCATTACTTTTCCCCGCTGGCACCTTTGCTGTGGCAGCAAAAGCTGGACGTTTGTCTTTTTTGCTCCGGAGGCTGCCGAAAGCGAAAACAGGTGCTTTTGAGGATGGAGTCCACAGGAAAGCAGAGAGGGCCAAATTGTCTGTGGCATTTTAAGGAGTTCCAGGAGGCAGTGAGAACCAGCATTACTTTTCCCCGCTGGCACCTTTGCTGTGGCAGCAAAAGCTGGACGTTTGTCTTTTTTGCTCCGGAGGCTGCCGAAAGCGAAAACAGGTGCTTTTGAGGATGGAGTCCACAGGAAAGCAGAGAGGGCCAAATTGTCTGTGGCATTTGAAGGAGTTCCAGGAGGCAGTGAGAACCAGCATTACTTTTCCCTGCTGGCACCTTTGCTGTGGCAGCAAAAGCTGGACGTTTGTCTTTTTTGCTCCGGAGGGTGCCGAAAGCAAAAATAGGTTCTTTTGAGGATGGAGTCCGCAGGAAAGCAGAGAGGGCCAAATTGTCTGTGGCATTTGAAAGGGTTCCAGGAGGCAGTGAGAACCAGCATTACTTTTCCCCGCTGGCACCTTTGCTGTGGCAGCAAAAGCTGGACGTTTGTCTTTTTTGCTCCGGAGGTTGCCGAAAGCGAAAACAGGTGCTTTTGAGGATGGAGTCCGCAGGAAAGCAGAGAGGGCCAAATTGTCTGGGGCATTTGAAGAGGTTCCAGGAGGCAGTGAGAACCAGCATTACTTTTCCCCGCTGGCACCTTTGCTGTGGCAGCAAAAGCTGGACGTTTGTCTTTTTTGCTCCGGAGGCTGCCGAAAGCGAAAACAGGTGCTTTTGAGGATGGAGTCCGCAGGAAAGCAGAGAGGGCCAAATTGTCTGTGGCATTTGAAAGGGTTCCAGGAGGCAGTGAGAACCAGCATTACTTTTCCCCGCTGGCACCTTTGCTGTGGCAGCAAAAGCTGGACGTTTGTCTCTTTTGCTCCGGAGGCTGCCGAAAGCGAAAATAGGTGCTTTTGAGGATGGAGTCCGCAGGAAAGCAGAGAGGGCCAAATTGTCTGTGGCATTTGAAAGAGTTCCAGGAGGCAGTGAGAACCAGCATTACTTTTCCCCGCTGGCACATTTGCTGTGGCAGCAAAAGCTGGACGTTTGTCTTTTTTGCTCCGGAGGTTGCCGAAAGCGAAAACAGGTGCTTTTGAGGATGGAGTCCGCAGGAAAGCAGAGAGGGCCAAATTGTCTGGGGCATTTGAAGAGGTTCCAGGAGGCAGTGAGAACCAGCATTACTTTTCCCCGCTGGCATTTTTGCTGTGGCAGCAAAAGCTGGACGTTTGTCTTTTTTGCTCCGGAGGGCGCCGAAAGTGAAAAAAGGCGCTTTTGAGGATAGAGTCCGCAGGAAAGCAGAGAGGGCCAAATTGTCAGGGGCATTTGAAAGGGTTCCAGGAGGCAGTGAGAACCAGCATTACTTTTCCCCGCTGGCACCTTTGCTGTGGCAGCAAAAGCTGGACGTTTGTCTTTTTTGCTCCGGAGGCTGCCGAAAGCGAAAACAGGTGCTTTTGAGGATGGAGTCCACAGGAAAGCAGAGAGGGCCAAATTGTCTGTGGCATTTGAAAGGGTTCCAGGAGGCAGTGAGAACCAGCATTACTTTTCCCCGCTGGCACCTTTGCTGTGGCAGCAAAAGCTGGACGTTTGTCTCTTTTGCTCCGGAGGCTGCCGAAAGCGAAAATAGGTGCTTTTGAGGATGGAGTCCGCAGGAAAGCAGAGAGGGCCAAATTGTCTGTGGCATTTGTAAGAGTTCCAGGAGGCAGTGAGAACCAGCATTACTTTTCCCCGCTGGCACCTTTGCTGTGGCAGCAAAAGCTGGACGTTTGTCTTTTTTGCTCCGGAGGCTGCCGAAAGCGAAAACAGGTGCTTTTGAGGATGGAGTCCACAGGAAAGCAGAGAGGGCCAAATTGTCTGTGGCATTTGAAAGGGTTCCAGGAGGCAGTGAGAACCAGCATTACTTTTCCCCGCTGGCACCTTTGCTGTGGCAGCAAAAGCTGGACGTTTGTCTCTTTTGCTCCGGAGGCTGCCGAAAGCGAAAATAGGTGCTTTTGAGGATGGAGTCCGCAGGAAAGCAGAGAGGGCCAAATTGTCTGTGGCATTTGAAAGAGTTCCAGGAGGCAGTGAGAACCAGCATTACTTTTCCCCGCTGGCACATTTGCTGTGGCAGCAAAAGCTGGACGTTTGTCTTTTTACCACCGGAGGGCGCCGAAAGTGAAAAAAGGCGCTTTTGAGGATAGAGTCCGCAGGAAAGCAGAGAGGGCCAAATTGTCTGTGGCATTTGAAAGGGTTCCAGGAGGCAGTGAGAACCAGCATTACTTTTCCCCGCTGGCACCTTTGCTGTGGCAGCAAAAGCTGGACGTTTGTCTTTTTTGCTCCGGAGGCTGCCGAAAGCGAAAATAGGTGCTTTTGAGGATGGAGTCCGCAGGAAAGCAGAGAGGGCCAAATTGTCTGTGGCATTTGAAAGAGTTCCAGGAGGCAGTGAGAACCAGCATCACTTTTCCCCGCTGGCACCTTTGCTGTGGCAGCAAAAGCTGGACGTTTGTCTTTTTTGCTCCGGAGGTTGCCGAAAGCGAAAACAGGTGCTTTTGAGGATGGAGTCCGCAGGAAAGCAGAGAGGGCCAAATTGTCTGGGGCATTTGAAGAGGTTCCAGGAGGCAGTGAGAACCAGCATTACTTTTCCCCGCTGGCACCTTTGCTGTGGCAGCAAAAGCTGGACGTTTGTCTTTTTTGCTCCGGAGGCTGCCGAAAGCGAAAACAGGTGCTTTTGAGGATGGAGTCCACAGGAAAGCAGAGAGGGCCAAATTGTCTGTGGCATTTGAAAGGGTTCCAGGAGGCAGTGAGAACCAGCATTACTTTTCCCCGCTGGCACCTTTGCTGTGGCAGCAAAAGCTGGACGTTTGTCTTTTTTGCTCCGGAGGGCGCCGAAAGCAAAAATAGGTTCTTTTGAGGATGGAGTCCGCAGGAAAGCAGAGAGGGCCAAATTGTCTGTGGCATTTGAAAGGGTTCCAGGAGGCAGTGAGAACCAGCATTACTTTTCCCCGCTGGCACCTTTGCTGTGGCAGCAAAAGCTGGACGTTTGTCTTTTTTGCTCCGGAGGTTGCCGAAAGCGAAAACAGGTGCTTTTGAGGATGGAGTCCGCAGGAAAGCAGAGAGGGCCAAATTGTCTGGGGCATTTGAAGAGGTTCCAGGAGGCAGTGAGAACCAGCATCACTTTTCCCCGCTGGCACCTTTGCTGTGGCAGCAAAAGCTGGACGTTTGTCTTTTTTGCTCCGGAGGTTGCCGAAAGCGAAAACAGGTGCTTTTGAGGATGGAGTCCGCAGGAAAGCAGAGAGGGCCAAATTGTCTGGGGCATTTGAAGAGGTTCCAGGAGGCAGTGAGAACCAGCATTACTTTTCCCCGCTGGCACCTTTGCTGTGGCAGCAAAAGCTGGACGTTTGTCTTTTTTGCTCCGGAGGCTGCCGAAAGCGAAAACAGGTGCTTTTGAGGATGGAGTCCACAGGAAAGCAGAGAGGGCCAAATTGTCTGTGGCATTTGAAAGGGTTCCAGGAGGCAGTGAGAACCAGCATTACTTTTCCCCGCTGGCACCTTTGCTGTGGCAGCAAAAGCTGGACGTTTGTCTTTTTTGCTCCGGAGGGCGCCGAAAGCAAAAATAGGTTCTTTTGAGGATGGAGTCCGCAGGAAAGCAGAGAGGGCCAAATTGTCTGTGGCATTTGAAAGGGTTCCAGGAGGCAGTGAGAACCAGCATTACTTTTCCCCGCTGGCACCTTTGCTGTGGCAGCAAAAGCTGGACGTTTGTCTTTTTTGCTCCGGAGGTTGCCGAAAGCGAAAACAGGTGCTTTTGAGGATGGAGTCCGCAGGAAAGCAGAGAGGGCCAAATTGTCTGGGGCATTTGAAGAGGTTCCAGGAGGCAGTGAGAACCAGCATTACTTTTCCCCGCTGGCACCTTTGCTGTGGCAGCAAAAGCTGGACGTTTGTCTTTTTTGCTCCGGAGGCTGCCGAAAGCGAAAACAGGTGCTTTTGAGGATGGAGTCCGCAGGAAAGCAGAGAGGGCCAAATTGTCTGTGGCATTTGAAAGGGTTCCAGGACGCAGTGAGAACCAGCATTACTTTTCCCCGCTGGCACCTTTGCTGTGGCAGCAAAAGCTGGACGTTTGTCTTTTTTGCTCCGGAGGCTGCCGAAAGCGAAAACAGGTGCTTTTGAGGATGGAGTCCACAGGAAAGCAGAGAGGGCCAAATTGTCTGTGGCATTTGAAAGGGTTCCAGGAGGCAGTGAGAACCAGCATTACTTTTCCCCGCTGGCACCTTTGCTGTGGCAGCAAAAGCTGGACGTTTGTCTCTTTTGCTCCGGAGGCTGCCGAAAGCGAAAATAGGTGCTTTTGAGGATGGAGTCCGCAGGAAAGCAGAGAGGGCCAAATTGTCTGTGGCATTTGAAAGAGTTCCAGGAGGCAGTGAGAACCAGCATTACTTTTCCCCGGTGGCACATTTGCTGTGGCAGCAAAAGCTGGACGTTTGTCTTTTTTGCTCCGGAGGTTGCCGAAAGCGAAAACAGGTGCTTTTGAGGATGGAGTCCGCAGGAAAGCAGAGAGGGCCAAATTGTCTGGGGCATTTGAAGAGGTTCCAGGAGGCAGTGAGAACCAGCATTACTTTTCCCCGCTGGCATCTTTGCTGTGGCAGCAAAAGCTGGACGTTTGTCTTTTTTGCTCCGGAGGCATCCGAAAGCGAAAACAGGTGCTTTTGAGGATGGAGTCCGCAGGAAAGCAGAGACGGCCAAATTGTCTGTGGCATTTGAAAGGGTTCCAGGAGGCAGTGAGAACCAGCATTACTTTTCCCCGCTGGCACCTTTGCTGTGGCAGCAAAAGCTGGACGTTTGTCTTTTTTGCTCCGGAGGCTGCCGAAAGCGAAAACAGGTGCTTTTGAGGATGGAGTCCGCAGGAAAGCAGAGAGGGCCAAATTGTCTGTGGCATTTGAAAGAGTTCCAGGAGGCAGTGAGAACCAGCATTACTTTTCCCCGCTGGCACATTTGCTGTGGCAGCAAAAGCTGGACGTTTGTCTTTTTTGCTCCGGAGGTTGCCGAAAGCGAAAACAGGTGCTTTTGAGGATGGAGTCCGCAGGAAAGCAGAGAGGGCCAAATTGTCTGTGGCATTTGAAGAGGTTCCAGGAGGCAGTGAGAACCAGCATTACTTTTCCCCGCTGGCATCTTTGCTGTGGCAGCAAAAGCTGGACGTTTGTCTTTTTTGTACCGGAGGCTGCCGAAAGCGAAAACAGGTGCTTTTGAGGATGGAGTCCGCAGGAAAGCAGAGAGGGCCAAATTGTCTGTGGCATTTGAAAGGGTTCCAGGAGGCAGTGAGAACCAGCATCACTTTTCCCCGCTGGCACCTTTGCTGTGGCAGCAAAAGCTGGACGTTTGTCTTTTTTGCTCCGGAGGCTGCCGAAAGCGAAAACAGGTGCTTTTGAGGATGGAGTCCACAGGAAAGCAGAGAGGGCCAAATTGTCTGTGGCATTTGAAAGGGTTCCAGGAGGCAGTGAGAACCAGCATTACTTTTCCCCGCTGGCACCTTTGCTGTGGCAGCAAAAGCTGGACGTTTGTCTTTTTTGCTCCGGAGGCTGCCGAAAGCGAAAATAGGTGCTTTTGAGGATGGAGTCCGCAGGAAAGCAGAGAGGGCCAAATTGTCTGTGGCATTTGAAAGAGTTCCAGGAGGCAGTGAGAACCAGCATCACTTTTCCCCGCTGGCACCTTTGCTGTGGCAGCAAAAGCTGGACGTTTGTCTTTTTTGCTCCGGAGGTTGCCGAAAGCGAAAACACGTGCTTTTGAGGATGGAGTCCGCAGGAAAGCAGAGAGGGCCAAATTGTCTGGGGCATTTGAAGAGGTTCCAGGAGGCAGTGAGAACCAGCATTACTTTTCCCCGCTGGCACCTTTGCTGTGGCAGCAAAAGCTGGACGTTTGTCTTTTTTGCTCCGGAGGCTGCCGAAAGCGAAAACAGGTGCTTTTGAGGATGGAGTCCACAGGAAAGCAGAGAGGGCCAAATTGTCTGTGGCATTTGAAGGAGTTCCAGGAGGCAGTGAGAACCAGCATTACTTTTCCCTGCTGGCACCTTTGCTGTGGCAGCAAAAGCTGGACGTTTGTCTTTTTTGCTCCGGAGGGTGCCGAAAGCAAAAATAGGTTCTTTTGAGGATGGAGTCCGCAGGAAAGCAGAGAGGGCCAAATTGTCTGTGGCATTTGAAAGGGTTCCAGGAGGCAGTGAGAACCAGCATTACTTTTCCCCGCTGGCACCTTTGCTGTGGCAGCAAAAGCTGGACGTTTGTCTTTTTTGCTCCGGAGGTTGCCGAAAGCGAAAACAGGTGCTTTTGAGGATGGAGTCCGCAGGAAAGCAGAGAGGGCCAAATTGTCTGGGGCATTTGAAGAGGTTCCAGGAGGCAGTGAGAACCAGCATTACTTTTCCCCGCTGGCACCTTTGCTGTGGCAGCAAAAGCTGGACGTTTGTCTTTTTTGCTCCGGAGGCTGCCGAAAGCGAAAACAGGTGCTTTTGAGGATGGAGTCCGCAGGAAAGCAGAGAGGGCCAAATTGTCTGTGGCATTTGAAAGGGTTCCAGGAGGCAGTGAGAACCAGCATTACTTTTCCCCGCTGGCACCTTTGCTGTGGCAGCAAAAGCTGGACGTTTGTCTCTTTTGCTCCGGAGGCTGCCGAAAGCGAAAATAGGTGCTTTTGAGGATGGAGTCCGCAGGAAAGCAGAGAGGGCCAAATTGTCTGTGGCATTTGAAAGAGTTCCAGGAGGCAGTGAGAACCAGCATTACTTTTCCCCGCTGGCACATTTGCTGTGGCAGCAAAAGCTGGACGTTTGTCTTTTTTGCTCCGGAGGTTGCCGAAAGCGAAAACAGGTGCTTTTGGGGATGGAGTCCGCAGGAAAGCAGAGAGGGCCAAATTGTCTGGGGCATTTGAAGAGGTTCCAGGAGGCAGTGAGAACCAGCATTACTTTTCCCCGCTGGCATCTTTGCTGTGGCAGCAAAAGCTGGACGTTTGTCTTTTTTGCTCCAAAGGCTGCCGAAAGCGAAAACAGGTGCTTTTGAGGATGGAGTCCGCAGGAAAGCAGAGAGGGCCAAATTGTCTGTGGCATTTGAAAGAGTTCCAGGAGGCAGTGAGAACCAGCATTACTTTTCCCCGGTGGCACATTTGCTGTGGCAGCAAAAGCTGGACGTTTGTCTTTTTTGCTCCGGAGGCTGCCGAAAGCGAAAACAGGTGCTTTTGAGGATGGAGTCCACAGGAAAGCAGAGAGGGCCAAATTGTCTGTGGCATTTGAAAGAGTTCCAGGAGGCAGTGAGAACCAGCATTACTTTTCCCCGCTGGCACCTTTGCTGTGGCAGCAAAAGCTGGACGTTTGTCTCTTTTGCTCCGGAGGCTGCCGAAAGCGAAAATAGGTGCTTTTGAGGATGGAGTCCGCAGGAAAGCAGAGAGGGCCAAATTGTCTGTGGCATTTGAAAGGGTTCCAGGAGGCAGTGAGAACCAGCATTACTTTTCCCCGCTGGCACCTTTGCTGTGGCAGCAAAAGCTGGACGTTTGTCTTTTTTGCTCCGGAGGCTGCCGAAAGCGAAAACAGGTGCTTTTGAGGATGGAGTCCACAGGAAAGCAGAGAGGGCCAAATTGTCTGTGGCATTTGAAAGGGTTCCAGGAGGCAGTGAGAACCAGCATTACTTTTCCCCGCTGGCACCTTTGCTGTGGCAGCAAAAGCTGGACGTTTGTCTCTTTTGCTCCGGAGGCTGCCGAAAGCGAAAATAGGTGCTTTTGAGGATGGAGTCCGCAGGAAAGCAGAGAGGGCCAAATTGTCTGTGGCATTTGAAAGGGTTCCAGGAGGCAGTGAGAACCAGCATTACTTTTCCCCGCTGGCACCTTTGCTGTGGCAGCAAAAGCTGGACGTTTGTCTTTTTTGCTCCGGAGGTTGCCGAAAGCGAAAACAGGTGCTTTTGAGGATGGAGTCCGCAGGAAAGCAGAGAGGGCCAAATTGTCTGGGGCATTTGAAGAGGTTCCAGGAGGCAGTGAGAACCAGCATTACTTTTCCCCGCTGGCACCTTTGCTGTGGCAGCAAAAGCTGGACGTTTGTCTTTTTTGCTCCGGAGGCTGCCGAAAGCGAAAACAGGTGCTTTTGAGGATGGAGTCCGCAGGAAAGCAGAGAGGGCCAAATTGTCTGTGGCATTTGAAAGGGTTCCAGGACGCAGTGAGAACCAGCATTACTTTTCCCCGCTGGCACCTTTGCTGTGGCAGCAAAAGCTGGACGTTTGTCTTTTTTGCTCCGGAGGCTGCCGAAAGCGAAAACAGGTGCTTTTGAGGATGGAGTCCACAGGAAAGCAGAGAGGGCCAAATTGTCTGTGGCATTTGAAAGGGTTCCAGGAGGCAGTGAGAACCAGCATTACTTTTCCCCGCTGGCACCTTTGCTGTGGCAGCAAAAGCTGGACGTTTGTCTCTTTTGCTCCGGAGGCTGCCGAAAGCGAAAATAGGTGCTTTTGAGGATGGAGTCCGCAGGAAAGCAGAGAGGGCCAAATTGTCTGTGGCATTTGAAAGAGTTCCAGGAGGCAGTGAGAACCAGCATTACTTTTCCCCGGTGGCACATTTGCTGTGGCAGCAAAAGCTGGACGTTTGTCTTTTTTGCTCCGGAGGTTGCCGAAAGCGAAAACAGGTGCTTTTGAGGATGGAGTCCGCAGGAAAGCAGAGAGGGCCAAATTGTCTGGGGCATTTGAAGAGGTTCCAGGAGGCAGTGAGAACCAGCATTACTTTTCCCCGCTGGCATCTTTGCTGTGGCAGCAAAAGCTGGACGTTTGTCTTTTTTGCTCCGGAGGCATCCGAAAGCGAAAACAGGTGCTTTTGAGGATGGAGTCCGCAGGAAAGCAGAGACGGCCAAATTGTCTGTGGCATTTGAAAGGGTTCCAGGAGGCAGTGAGAACCAGCATTACTTTTCCCCGCTGGCACCTTTGCTGTGGCAGCAAAAGCTGGACGTTTGTCTTTTTTGCTCCGGAGGCTGCCGAAAGCGAAAACAGGTGCTTTTGAGGATGGAGTCCGCAGGAAAGCAGAGAGGGCCAAATTGTCTGTGGCATTTGAAAGAGTTCCAGGAGGCAGTGAGAACCAGCATTACTTTTCCCCGCTGGCACATTTGCTGTGGCAGCAAAAGCTGGACGTTTGTCTTTTTTGCTCCGGAGGTTGCCGAAAGCGAAAACAGGTGCTTTTGAGGATGGAGTCCGCAGGAAAGCAGAGAGGGCCAAATTGTCTGTGGCATTTGAAGAGGTTCCAGGAGGCAGTGAGAACCAGCATTACTTTTCCCCGCTGGCATCTTTGCTGTGGCAGCAAAAGCTGGACGTTTGTCTTTTTTGTACCGGAGGCTGCCGAAAGCGAAAACAGGTGCTTTTGAGGATGGAGTCCGCAGGAAAGCAGAGAGGGCCAAATTGTCTGTGGCATTTGAAAGGGTTCCAGGAGGCAGTGAGAACCAGCATCACTTTTCCCCGCTGGCACCTTTGCTGTGGCAGCAAAAGCTGGACGTTTGTCTTTTTTGCTCCGGAGGCTGCCGAAAGCGAAAACAGGTGCTTTTGAGGATGGAGTCCACAGGAAAGCAGAGAGGGCCAAATTGTCTGTGGCATTTGAAAGGGTTCCAGGAGGCAGTGAGAACCAGCATTACTTTTCCCCGCTGGCACCTTTGCTGTGGCAGCAAAAGCTGGACGTTTGTCTTTTTTGCTCCGGAGGCTGCCGAAAGCGAAAATAGGTGCTTTTGAGGATGGAGTCCGCAGGAAAGCAGAGAGGGCCAAATTGTCTGTGGCATTTGAAAGAGTTCCAGGAGGCAGTGAGAACCAGCATCACTTTTCCCCGCTGGCACCTTTGCTGTGGCAGCAAAAGCTGGACGTTTGTCTTTTTTGCTCCGGAGGTTGCCGAAAGCGAAAACACGTGCTTTTGAGGATGGAGTCCGCAGGAAAGCAGAGAGGGCCAAATTGTCTGGGGCATTTGAAGAGGTTCCAGGAGGCAGTGAGAACCAGCATTACTTTTCCCCGCTGGCACCTTTGCTGTGGCAGCAAAAGCTGGACGTTTGTCTTTTTTGCTCCGGAGGCTGCCGAAAGCGAAAACAGGTGCTTTTGAGGATGGAGTCCACAGGAAAGCAGAGAGGGCCAAATTGTCTGTGGCATTTGAAGGAGTTCCAGGAGGCAGTGAGAACCAGCATTACTTTTCCCTGCTGGCACCTTTGCTGTGGCAGCAAAAGCTGGACGTTTGTCTTTTTTGCTCCGGAGGGTGCCGAAAGCAAAAATAGGTTCTTTTGAGGATGGAGTCCGCAGGAAAGCAGAGAGGGCCAAATTGTCTGTGGCATTTGAAAGGGTTCCAGGAGGCAGTGAGAACCAGCATTACTTTTCCCCGCTGGCACCTTTGCTGTGGCAGCAAAAGCTGGACGTTTGTCTTTTTTGCTCCGGAGGTTGCCGAAAGCGAAAACAGGTGCTTTTGAGGATGGAGTCCGCAGGAAAGCAGAGAGGGCCAAATTGTCTGGGGCATTTGAAGAGGTTCCAGGAGGCAGTGAGAACCAGCATTACTTTTCCCCGCTGGCACCTTTGCTGTGGCAGCAAAAGCTGGACGTTTGTCTTTTTTGCTCCGGAGGCTGCCGAAAGCGAAAACAGGTGCTTTTGAGGATGGAGTCCGCAGGAAAGCAGAGAGGGCCAAATTGTCTGTGGCATTTGAAAGGGTTCCAGGAGGCAGTGAGAACCAGCATTACTTTTCCCCGCTGGCACCTTTGCTGTGGCAGCAAAAGCTGGACGTTTGTCTCTTTTGCTCCGGAGGCTGCCGAAAGCGAAAATAGGTGCTTTTGAGGATGGAGTCCGCAGGAAAGCAGAGAGGGCCAAATTGTCTGTGGCATTTGAAAGAGTTCCAGGAGGCAGTGAGAACCAGCATTACTTTTCCCCGCTGGCACATTTGCTGTGGCAGCAAAAGCTGGACGTTTGTCTTTTTTGCTCCGGAGGTTGCCGAAAGCGAAAACAGGTGCTTTTGGGGATGGAGTCCGCAGGAAAGCAGAGAGGGCCAAATTGTCTGGGGCATTTGAAGAGGTTCCAGGAGGCAGTGAGAACCAGCATTACTTTTCCCCGCTGGCATCTTTGCTGTGGCAGCAAAAGCTGGACGTTTGTCTTTTTTGCTCCAAAGGCTGCCGAAAGCGAAAACAGGTGCTTTTGAGGATGGAGTCCGCAGGAAAGCAGAGAGGGCCAAATTGTCTGTGGCATTTGAAAGAGTTCCAGGAGGCAGTGAGAACCAGCATTACTTTTCCCCGGTGGCACATTTGCTGTGGCAGCAAAAGCTGGACGTTTGTCTTTTTTGCTCCGGAGGCTGCCGAAAGCGAAAACAGGTGCTTTTGAGGATGGAGTCCACAGGAAAGCAGAGAGGGCCAAATTGTCTGTGGCATTTGAAAGAGTTCCAGGAGGCAGTGAGAACCAGCATTACTTTTCCCCGCTGGCACCTTTGCTGTGGCAGCAAAAGCTGGACGTTTGTCTCTTTTGCTCCGGAGGCTGCCGAAAGCGAAAATAGGTGCTTTTGAGGATGGAGTCCGCAGGAAAGCAGAGAGGGCCAAATTGTCTGTGGCATTTGAAAGGGTTCCAGGAGGCAGTGAGAACCAGCATTACTTTTCCCCGCTGGCACCTTTGCTGTGGCAGCAAAAGCTGGACGTTTGTCTTTTTTGCTCCGGAGGCTGCCGAAAGCGAAAACAGGTGCTTTTGAGGATGGAGTCCACAGGAAAGCAGAGAGGGCCAAATTGTCTGTGGCATTTGAAAGGGTTCCAGGAGGCAGTGAGAACCAGCATTACTTTTCCCCGCTGGCACCTTTGCTGTGGCAGCAAAAGCTGGACGTTTGTCTCTTTTGCTCCGGAGGCTGCCGAAAGCGAAAATAGGTGCTTTTGAGGATGGAGTCCGCAGGAAAGCAGAGAGGGCCAAATTGTCTGTGGCATTTGAAAGAGTTCCAGGAGGCAGTGAGAACCAGCATTACTTTTCCCCGCTGGCACATTTGCTGTGGCAGCAAAAGCTGGACGTTTGTCTTTTTACCACCGGAGGGCGCCGAAAGTGAAAAAAGGCGCTTTTGAGGATAGAGTCCGCAGGAAAGCAGAGAGGGCCAAATTGTCTGTGGCATTTGAAAGGGTTCCAGGAGGCAGTGAGAACCAGCATTACTTTTCCCCGCTGGCACCTTTGCTGTGGCAGCAAAAGCTGGACGTTTGTCTTTTTTGCTCCGGAGGCTGCCGAAAGCGAAAATAGGTGCTTTTGAGGATGGAGTCCGCAGGAAAGCAGAGAGGGCCAAATTGTCTGTGGCATTTGAAAGAGTTCCAGGAGGCAGTGAGAACCAGCATCACTTTTCCCCGCTGGCACCTTTGCTGTGGCAGCAAAAGCTGGACGTTTGTCTTTTTTGCTCCGGAGGTTGCCGAAAGCGAAAACAGGTGCTTTTGAGGATGGAGTCCGCAGGAAAGCAGAGAGGGCCAAATTGTCTGGGGCATTTGAAGAGGTTCCAGGAGGCAGTGAGAACCAGCATTACTTTTCCCCGCTGGCACCTTTGCTGTGGCAGCAAAAGCTGGACGTTTGTCTTTTTTGCTCCGGAGGCTGCCGAAAGCGAAAACAGGTGCTTTTGAGGATGGAGTCCACAGGAAAGCAGAGAGGGCCAAATTGTCTGTGGCATTTGAAAGGGTTCCAGGAGGCAGTGAGAACCAGCATTACTTTTCCCCGCTGGCACCTTTGCTGTGGCAGCAAAAGCTGGACGTTTGTCTTTTTTGCTCCGGAGGGCGCCGAAAGCAAAAATAGGTTCTTTTGAGGATGGAGTCCGCAGGAAAGCAGAGAGGGCCAAATTGTCTGTGGCATTTGAAAGGGTTCCAGGAGGCAGTGAGAACCAGCATTACTTTTCCCCGCTGGCACCTTTGCTGTGGCAGCAAAAGCTGGACGTTTGTCTTTTTTGCTCCGGAGGTTGCCGAAAGCGAAAACAGGTGCTTTTGAGGATGGAGTCCGCAGGAAAGCAGAGAGGGCCAAATTGTCTGGGGCATTTGAAGAGGTTCCAGGAGGCAGTGAGAACCAGCATTACTTTTCCCCGCTGGCACCTTTGCTGTGGCAGCAAAAGCTGGACGTTTGTCTTTTTTGCTCCGGAGGCTGCCGAAAGCGAAAACAGGTGCTTTTGAGGATGGAGTCCGCAGGAAAGCAGAGAGGGCCAAATTGTCTGTGGCATTTGAAAGGGTTCCAGGACGCAGTGAGAACCAGCATTACTTTTCCCCGCTGGCACCTTTGCTGTGGCAGCAAAAGCTGGACGTTTGTCTTTTTTGCTCCGGAGGCTGCCGAAAGCGAAAACAGGTGCTTTTGAGGATGGAGTCCACAGGAAAGCAGAGAGGGCCAAATTGTCTGTGGCATTTGAAAGGGTTCCAGGAGGCAGTGAGAACCAGCATTACTTTTCCCCGCTGGCACCTTTGCTGTGGCAGCAAAAGCTGGACGTTTGTCTCTTTTGCTCCGGAGGCTGCCGAAAGCGAAAATAGGTGCTTTTGAGGATGGAGTCCGCAGGAAAGCAGAGAGGGCCAAATTGTCTGTGGCATTTGAAAGAGTTCCAGGAGGCAGTGAGAACCAGCATTACTTTTCCCCGGTGGCACATTTGCTGTGGCAGCAAAAGCTGGACGTTTGTCTTTTTTGCTCCGGAGGTTGCCGAAAGCGAAAACAGGTGCTTTTGAGGATGGAGTCCGCAGGAAAGCAGAGAGGGCCAAATTGTCTGGGGCATTTGAAGAGGTTCCAGGAGGCAGTGAGAACCAGCATTACTTTTCCCCGCTGGCATCTTTGCTGTGGCAGCAAAAGCTGGACGTTTGTCTTTTTTGCTCCGGAGGCATCCGAAAGCGAAAACAGGTGCTTTTGAGGATGGAGTCCGCAGGAAAGCAGAGACGGCCAAATTGTCTGTGGCATTTGAAAGGGTTCCAGGAGGCAGTGAGAACCAGCATTACTTTTCCCCGCTGGCACCTTTGCTGTGGCAGCAAAAGCTGGACGTTTGTCTTTTTTGCTCCGGAGGCTGCCGAAAGCGAAAACAGGTGCTTTTGAGGATGGAGTCCGCAGGAAAGCAGAGAGGGCCAAATTGTCTGTGGCATTTGAAAGAGTTCCAGGAGGCAGTGAGAACCAGCATTACTTTTCCCCGCTGGCACATTTGCTGTGGCAGCAAAAGCTGGACGTTTGTCTTTTTTGCTCCGGAGGTTGCCGAAAGCGAAAACAGGTGCTTTTGAGGATGGAGTCCGCAGGAAAGCAGAGAGGGCCAAATTGTCTGTGGCATTTGAAGAGGTTCCAGGAGGCAGTGAGAACCAGCATTACTTTTCCCCGCTGGCATCTTTGCTGTGGCAGCAAAAGCTGGACGTTTGTCTTTTTTGTACCGGAGGCTGCCGAAAGCGAAAACAGGTGCTTTTGAGGATGGAGTCCGCAGGAAAGCAGAGAGGGCCAAATTGTCTGTGGCATTTGAAAGGGTTCCAGGAGGCAGTGAGAACCAGCATCACTTTTCCCCGCTGGCACCTTTGCTGTGGCAGCAAAAGCTGGACGTTTGTCTTTTTTGCTCCGGAGGCTGCCGAAAGCGAAAACAGGTGCTTTTGAGGATGGAGTCCACAGGAAAGCAGAGAGGGCCAAATTGTCTGTGGCATTTGAAAGGGTTCCAGGAGGCAGTGAGAACCAGCATTACTTTTCCCCGCTGGCACCTTTGCTGTGGCAGCAAAAGCTGGACGTTTGTCTCTTTTGCTCCGGAGGCTGCCGAAAGCGAAAATAGGTGCTTCTGAGGATGGAGTCCGCAGGAAAGCAGAGAGGCCCAAATTGTCTGTGGCATTTGAAAGAGTTCCAGGAGGCAGTGAGAACCAGCATTACTTTTCCCCGCTGGCACATTTGCTGTGGCAGCAAAAGCTGGACGTTTGTCTTTTTTGCTCCGGAGGTTGCCGAAAGCGAAAACAGGTGCTTTTGAGGATGGAGTCCGCAGGAAAGCAGAGAGGGCCAAATTGTGTGGGGCATTTGAAGAGGTTCCAGGAGGCAGTGAGAACCAGCATTACTTTTCCCCGCTGGCACCTTTGCTGTGGCAGCAAAAGCTGGACGTTTGTCTTTTTTGCTCCGGAGGCTGCCGAAAGCGAAAACAGGTGCTTTTGAGGATGGAGTCCGCAGGAAAGCAGAGAGGGCCAAATTGTCTGGGGCATTTGAAGAGGTTCCAGGAGGCAGTGAGAACCAGCATTACTTTTCCCCGCTGGCATCTTTGCTGTGGCAGCAAAAGCTGGACGTTTGTCTTTTTTGTACCGGAGGCTGCCGAAAGCGAAAACAGGTGCTTTTGAGGATGGAGTCCGCAGGAAAGCAGAGAGGGCCAAATTGTCTGTGGCATTTGAAAGGGTTCCAGGAGGCAGTGAGAACCAGCATCACTTTTCCCCGCTGGCACCTTTGCTGTGGCAGCAAAAGCTGGACGTTTGTCTTTTTTGCTCCGGAGGCTGCCGAAAGCGAAAACAGGTGCTTTTGAGGATGGAGTCCACAGGAAAGCAGAGAGGGCCAAATTGTCTGTGGCATTTGAAAGGGTTCCAGGAGGCAGTGAGAACCAGCATTACTTTTCCCCGCTGGCACCTTTGCTGTGGCAGCAAAAGCTGGACGTTTGTCTTTTTTGCTCCGGAGGCTGCCGAAAGCGAAAATAGGTGCTTTTGAGGATGGAGTCCGCAGGAAAGCAGAGAGGGCCAAATTGTCTGTGGCATTTGAAAGAGTTCCAGGAGGCAGTGAGAACCAGCATCACTTTTCCCCGCTGGCACCTTTGCTGTGGCAGCAAAAGCTGGACGTTTGTCTTTTTTGCTCCGGAGGTTGCCGAAAGCGAAAACACGTGCTTTTGAGGATGGAGTCCGCAGGAAAGCAGAGAGGGCCAAATTGTCTGGGGCATTTGAAGAGGTTCCAGGAGGCAGTGAGAACCACCATTACTTTTCCCCGCTGGCACCTTTGCTGTGGCAGCAAAAGCTGGACGTTTGTCTTTTTTGCTCCGGAGGCTGCCGAAAGCGAAAACAGGTGCTTTTGAGGATGGAGTCCACAGGAAAGCAGAGAGGGCCAAATTGTCTGTGGCATTTGAAGGAGTTCCAGGAGGCAGTGAGAACCAGCATTACTTTTCCCTGCTGGCACCTTTGCTGTGGCAGCAAAAGCTGGACGTTTGTCTTTTTTGCTCCGGAGGCTGCCGAAAGCGAAAACAGGTGCTTTTGAGGATGGAGTCCGCAGGAAAGCAGAGAGGGCCAAATTGTCTGGGGCATTTGAAGAGGTTCCAGGAGGCAGTGAGAACCAGCATTACTTTTCCCCGCTGGCATCTTTGCTGTGGCAGCAAAAGCTGGACGTTTGTCTTTTTTGTACCGGAGGCTGCCGAAAGCGAAAACAGGTGCTTTTGAGGATGGAGTCCGCAGGAAAGCAGAGAGGGCCAAATTGTCTGTGGCATTTGAAAGGGTTCCAGGAGGCAGTGAGAACCAGCATCACTTTTCCCCGCTGGCACCTTTGCTGTGGCAGCAAAAGCTGGACGTTTGTCTTTTTTGCTCCGGAGGCTGCCGAAAGCGAAAACAGGTGCTTTTGAGGATGGAGTCCACAGGAAAGCAGAGAGGGCCAAATTGTCTGTGGCATTTGAAAGGGTTCCAGGAGGCAGTGAGAACCAGCATTACTTTTCCCCGCTGGCACCTTTGCTGTGGCAGCAAAAGCTGGACGTTTGTCTTTTTTGCTCCGGAGGCTGCCGAAAGCGAAAATAGGTGCTTTTGAGGATGGAGTCCGCAGGAAAGCAGAGAGGGCCAAATTGTCTGTGGCATTTGAAAGAGTTCCAGGAGGCAGTGAGAACCAGCATCACTTTTCCCCGCTGGCACCTTTGCTGTGGCAGCAAAAGCTGGACGTTTGTCTTTTTTGCTCCGGAGGTTGCCGAAAGCGAAAACACGTGCTTTTGAGGATGGAGTCCGCAGGAAAGCAGAGAGGGCCAAATTGTCTGGGGCATTTGAAGAGGTTCCAGGAGGCAGTGAGAACCAGCATTACTTTTCCCCGCTGGCACCTTTGCTGTGGCAGCAAAAGCTGGACGTTTGTCTTTTTTGCTCCGGAGGCTGCCGAAAGCGAAAACAGGTGCTTTTGAGGATGGAGTCCACAGGAAAGCAGAGAGGGCCAAATTGTCTGTGGCATTTGAAGGAGTTCCAGGAGGCAGTGAGAACCAGCATTACTTTTCCCTGCTGGCACCTTTGCTGTGGCAGCAAAAGCTGGACGTTTGTCTTTTTTGCTCCGGAGGGTGCCGAAAGCAAAAATAGGTTCTTTTGAGGATGGAGTCCGCAGGAAAGCAGAGAGGGCCAAATTGTCTGTGGCATTTGAAAGGGTTCCAGGAGGCAGTGAGAACCAGCATTACTTTTCCCCGCTGGCACCTTTGCTGTGGCAGCAAAAGCTGGACGTTTGTCTTTTTTGCTCCGGAGGTTGCCGAAAGCGAAAACAGGTGCTTTTGAGGATGGAGTCCGCAGGAAAGCAGAGAGGGCCAAATTGTCTGGGGCATTTGAAGAGGTTCCAGGAGGCAGTGAGAACCAGCATTACTTTTCCCCGCTGGCACCTTTGCTGTGGCAGCAAAAGCTGGACGTTTGTCTTTTTTGCTCCGGAGGCTGCCGAAAGCGAAAACAGGTGCTTTTGAGGATGGAGTCCGCAGGAAAGCAGAGAGGGCCAAATTGTCTGTGGCATTTGAAAGGGTTCCAGGAGGCAGTGAGAACCAGCATTACTTTTCCCCGCTGGCACCTTTGCTGTGGCAGCAAAAGCTGGACGTTTGTCTCTTTTGCTCCGGAGGCTGCCGAAAGCGAAAATAGGTGCTTTTGAGGATGGAGTCCGCAGGAAAGCAGAGAGGGCCAAATTGTCTGTGGCATTTGAAAGAGTTCCAGGAGGCAGTGAGAACCAGCATTACTTTTCCCCGCTGGCACATTTGCTGTGGCAGCAAAAGCTGGACGTTTGTCTTTTTTGGTCCGGAGGTTGCCGAAAGCGAAAACAGGTGCTTTTGGGGATGGAGTCCGCAGGAAAGCAGAGAGGGCCAAATTGTCTGGGGCATTTGAAGAGGTTCCAGGAGGCAGTGAGAACCAGCATTACTTTTCCCCGCTGGCATCTTTGCTGTGGCAGCAAAAGCTGGACGTTTGTCTTTTTTGCTCCAAAGGCTGCCGAAAGCGAAAACAGGTGCTTTTGAGGATGGAGTCCGCAGGAAAGCAGAGAGGGCCAAATTGTCTGTGGCATTTGAAAGGGTTCCAGGAGGCAGTGAGAACCAGCATTACTTTTCCCCGCTGGCACATTTGCTGTGGCAGCAAAAGCTGGACGTTTGTCTTTTTTGCTCCGGAGGCTGCCGAAAGCGAAAACAGGTGCTTTTGAGGATGGAGTCCGCAGGAAAGCAGAGAGGGCCAAATTGTCTGTGGCATTTGTAAGAGTTCCAGGAGGCAGTGAGAACCAGCATTACTTTTCCCCGCTGGCACCTTTGCTGTGGCAGCAAAAGCTGGACGTTTGTCTTTTTTGCTCCGGAGGCTGCCGAAAGCGAAAACAGGTGCTTTTGAGGATGGAGTCCACAGGAAAGCAGAGAGGGCCAAATTGTCTGTGGCATTTGAAAGGGTTCCAGGAGGCAGTGAGAACCAGCATTACTTTTCCCCGCTGGCACCTTTGCTGTGGCAGCAAAAGCTGGACGTTTGTCTCTTTTGCTCCGGAGGCTGCCGAAAGCGAAAATAGGTGCTTTTGAGGATGGAGTCCGCAGGAAAGCAGAGAGGGCCAAATTGTCTGTGGCATTTGAAAGAGTTCCAGGAGGCAGTGAGAACCAGCATTACTTTTCCCCGCTGGCACATTTGCTGTGGCAGCAAAAGCTGGACGTTTGTCTTTTTACCACCGGAGGGCGCCGAAAGTGAAAAAAGGCGCTTTTGAGGATAGAGTCCGCAGGAAAGCAGAGAGGGCCAAATTGTCTGTGGCATTTGAAAGGGTTCCAGGAGGCAGTGAGAACCAGCATTACTTTTCCCCGCTGGCACCTTTGCTGTGGCAGCAAAAGCTGGACGTTTGTCTCTTTTGCTCCGGAGGCTGCCGAAAGCGAAAATAGGTGCTTTTGAGGATGGAGTCCGCAGGAAAGCAGAGAGGGCCAAATTGTCTGTGGCATTTGAAAGAGTTCCAGGAGGCAGTGAGAACCAGCATTACTTTTCCCCGCTGGCACATTTGCTGTGGCAGCAAAAGCTGGACGTTTGTCTTTTTTGCTCCGGAGGTTGCCGAAAGCGAAAACAGGTGCTTTTGAGGATGGAGTCCGCAGGAAAGCAGAGAGGGCCAAATTGTCTGGGGCATTTGAAGAGGTTCCAGGAGGCAGTGAGAACCAGCATTACTTTTCCCCGCTGGCACCTTTGCTGTGGCAGCAAAAGCTGGACGTTTGTCTTTTTTGCTCCGGAGGCTGCCGAAAGCGAAAACAGGTGCTTTTGAGGATGGAGTCCACAGGAAAGCAGAGAGGGCCAAATTGTCTGTGGCATTTGAAGGAGTTCCAGGGGTCAGTGAGAACCAGCATTACTTTTCCCTGCTGGCACCTTTGCTGTGGCAGCAAAAGCTGGACGTTTGTCTTTTTTGCTCCGGAGGGCGCCGAAAGCAAAAATAGGTTCTTTTGAGGATGGAGTCCGCAGGAAAGCAGAGAGGGCCAAATTGTCTGTGGCATTTGAAAGGGTTCCAGGAGGCAGTGAGAACCAGCATTACTTTTCCCCGCTGGCACATTTGCTGTGGCAGCAAAAGCTGGACGTTTGTCTTTTTTGCTCCGGAGGTTGCCGAAAGCGAAAACAGGTGCTTTTGAGGATGGAGTCCGCAGGAAAGCAGAGAGGGCCAAATTGTCTGTGGCATTTGAAAGAGTTCCAGGAGGCAGTGAGAACCAGCATTACTTTTCCCCGCTGGCACATTTGCTGTGGCAGCAAAAGCTGGACGTTTGTCTTTTTTGCTCCGGAGGTTGCCGAAAGCGAAAACAGGTGCTTTTGAGGATGGAGTCCGCAGGAAAGCAGAGAGGGCCAAATTGTCTGGGGCATTTGAAGAGGTTCCAGGAGGCAGTGAGAACCAGCATTACTTTTCCCCGCTGGCACCTTTGCTGTGGCAGCAAAAGCTGGACGTTTGTCTTTTTTGCTCCGGAGGCTGCCGAAAGCGAAAACAGGTGCTTTTGAGGATGGAGTCCGCAGGAAAGCAGAGAGGGCCAAATTGTCTGTGGCATTTGAAAGGGTTCCAGGAGGCAGTGAGAACCAGCATTACTTTTCCCCGCTGGCACCTTTGCTGTGGCAGCAAAAGCTGGACGTTTGTCTCTTTTGCTCCGGAGGCTGCCGAAAGCGAAAATAGGTGCTTTTGAGGATGGAGTCCGCAGGAAAGCAGAGAGGGCCAAATTGTCTGTGGCATTTGAAAGAGTTCCAGGAGGCAGTGAGAACCAGCATTACTTTTCCCCGCTGGCACATTTGCTGTGGCAGCAAAAGCTGGACGTTTGTCTTTTTTGCTCCGGAGGTTGCCGAAAGCGAAAACAGGTGCTTTTGGGGATGGAGTCCGCAGGAAAGCAGAGAGGGCCAAATTGTCTGGGGCATTTGAAGAGGTTCCAGGAGGCAGTGAGAACCAGCATTACTTTTCCCCGCTGGCATCTTTGCTG
Organism: Vanellus vanellus; assembly: GCF_965231255.1. Lineage (NCBI taxonomy): Eukaryota > Metazoa > Chordata > Aves > Charadriiformes > Charadriidae > Vanellus > Vanellus vanellus. The sequence goes on along the minus strand of NW_028127140.1, from coordinate 25,411 downwards.
TGGCAGCAAAAGCTGGACGTTTGTCTTTTTTGCTCCAAAGGCTGCCGAAAGCGAAAACAGGTGCTTTTGAGGATGGAGTCCGCAGGAAAGCAGAGAGGGCCAAATTGTCTGTGGCATTTGAAAGGGTTCCAGGAGGCAGTGAGAACCAGCATTACTTTTCCCCGCTGGCACATTTGCTGTGGCAGCAAAAGCTGGACGTTTGTCTTTTTTGCTCCGGAGGCTGCCGAAAGCGAAAACAGGTGCTTTTGAGGATGGAGTCCACAGGAAAGCAGAGAGGGCCAAATTGTCTGTGGCATTTGAAAGAGTTCCAGGAGGCAGTGAGAACCAGCATTACTTTTCCCCGCTGGCACCTTTGCTGTGGCAGCAAAAGCTGGACGTTTGTCTCTTTTGCTCCGGAGGCTGCCGAAAGCGAAAATAGGTGCTTTTGAGGATGGAGTCCGCAGGAAAGCAGAGAGGGCCAAATTGTCTGGGGCATTTGTAAGAGTTCCAGGAGGCAGTGAGAACCAGCATTACTTTTCCCCGCTGGCACCTTTGCTGTGGCAGCAAAAGCTGGACGTTTTTCTTTTTTGCTCCGGAGGCTGCCGAAAGCGAAAACAGGTGCTTTTGAGGATGGAGTCCACAGGAAAGCAGAGAGGCCCAAATTGTCTGTGGCATTTGAAAGAGTTCCAGGAGGCAGTGAGAACCAGCATTACTTTTCCCCGCTGGCACATTTGCTGTGGCAGCAAAAGCTGGACGTTTGTCTTTTTTGCTCCGGAGGTTGCCGAAAGCGAAAACAGGTGCTTTTGAGGATGGAGTCCGCAGGAAAGCAGAGAGGGCCAAATTGTGTGGGGCATTTGAAGAGGTTCCAGGAGGCAGTGAGAACCAGCATTACTTTTCCCCGCTGGCACCTTTGCTGTGGCAGCAAAAGCTGGACGTTTGTCTTTTTTGCTCCGGAGGCTGCCGAAAGCGAAAACAGGTGCTTTTGAGGATGGAGTCCACAGGAAAGCAGAGAGGGCCAAATTGTCTGTGGCATTTGAAGGAGTTCCAGGAGGCAGTGAGAACCAGCATTACTTTTCCCTGCTGGCACCTTTGCTGTGGCAGCAAAAGCTGGACGTTTGTCTTTTTTGCTCCGGAGGGCGCCGAAAGCAAAAATAGGTTCTTTTGAGGATGGAGTCCGCAGGAAAGCAGAGAGGGCCAAATTGTCTGTGGCATTTGAAAGGGTTCCAGGAGGCAGTGAGAACCAGCATTACTTTTCCCCGCTGGCACATTTGCTGTGGCAGCAAAAGCTGGACGTTTGTCTTTTTTGCTCCGGAGGTTGCCGAAAGCGAAAACAGGTGCTTTTGAGGATGGAGTCCGCAGGAAAGCAGAGAGGGCCAAATTGTCTGTGGCATTTGAAAGAGTTCCAGGAGGCAGTGAGAACCAGCATTACTTTTCCCCGCTGGCACATTTGCTGTGGCAGCAAAAGCTGGACGTTTGTCTCTTTTGCTCCGGAGGCTGCCGAAAGCGAAAATAGGTGCTTTTGAGGATGGAGTCCGCAGGAAAGCAGAGAGGGCCAAATTGCCTGTGGCATTTGTAAGAGTTCCAGGAGGCAGTGAGAACCAGCATTACTTTTCCCCGCTGGCACCTTTGCTGTGGCAGCAAAAGCTGGACGTTTGTCTTTTTTGCTCCGGAGGCTGCCGAAAGCGAAAACAGGTGCTTTTGAGGATGGAGTCCACAGGAAAGCAGAGAGGGCCAAATTGTCTGTGGCATTTGAAAGGGTTCCAGGAGGCAGTGAGAACCAGCATTACTTTTCCCCGCTGGCACCTTTGCTGTGGCAGCAAAAGCTGGACGTTTGTCTCTTTTGCTCCGGAGGCTGCCGAAAGCGAAAATAAGTGCTTTTGAGGATGGAGTCCGCAGGAAAGCAGAGAGGGCCAAATTGTCTGTGGCATTTGAAAGAGTTCCAGGAGGCAGTGAGAACCAGCATTACTTTTCCCCGCTGGCACCTTTGCTGTGGCAGCAAAAGCTGGACGTTTGTCTTTTTTGCTCCGGAGGCTGCCGAAAGTGAAAACAGGTGCTTTTGAGGATGGAGTCCACAGGAAAGCAGAGAGGGCCAAATTGTCTGTGGCATTTGAAAGGGTTCCAGGAGGCAGTGAGAACCAGCATTACTTTTCCCCGCTGGCACCTTTGCTGTGGCAGCAAAAGCTGGACGTTTGTCTCTTTTGCTCCGGAGGCTGCCGAAAGCGAAAATAGGTGCTTTTGAGGATGGAGTCCGCAGGAAAGCAGAGAGGGCCAAATTGTCTGTGGCATTTGAAAGAGTTCCAGGAGGCAGTGAGAACCAGCATTACTTTTCCCCGCTGGCACATTTGCTGTGGCAGCAAAAGCTGGACGTTTGTCTTTTTACCACCGGAGGGCGCCGAAAGTGAAAAAAGGCGCTTTTGAAGATAGAGTCCGCAGGAAAGCAGAGAGGGCCAAATTGTCAGGGGCATTTGAAAGGGTTCCAGGAGGCAGTGAGAACCAGCATTACTTTTCCCCGCTGGCACCTTTGCTGTGGCAGCAAAAGCTGGACGTTTGTCTCTTTTGCTCCGGAGGTTGCCGAAAGCGAAAATAGGTGCTTTTGAGGATGGAGTCCGCAGGAAAGCAGAGAGGGCCAAATTGTCTGTGGCATTTGAAAGAGTTCCAGGAGGCAGTGAGAACCAGCATTACTTTTCCCCGCTGGCACATTTGCTGTGGCAGCAAAAGCTGGACGTTTGTCTTTTTTGCTCCGGAGGTTGCCGAAAGCGAAAACAGGTGCTTTTGAGGATGGAGTCCGCAGGAAAGCAGAGAGGGCCAAATTGTCTGGGGCATTTGAAGAGGTTCCAGGAGGCAGTGAGAACCAGCATTACTTTTCCCCGCTGGCACCTTTGCTGTGGCAGCAAAAGCTGGACGTTTGTCTTTTTTGCTCCGGAGGCTGCCGAAAGCGAAAACAGGTGCTTTTGAGGATGGAGTCCACAGGAAAGCAGAGAGGGCCAAATTGTCTGTGGCATTTGAAGGAGTTCCAGGAGGCAGTGAGAACCAGCATTACTTTTCCCCGCTGGCACCTTTGCTGTGGCAGCAAAAGCTGGACGTTTGTCTTTTTTGCTCCGGAGGGTGCCGAAAGCAAAAATAGGTTCTTTTGAGGATGGAGTCCGCAGGAAAGCAGAGAGGGCCAAATTGTCTGTGGCATTTGAAAGGGTTCCAGGAGGCAGTGAGAACCAGCATTACTTTTCCCCGCTGGCACATTTGCTGTGGCAGCAAAAGCTGGACGTTTGTCTTTTTTGCTCCGGAGGTTGCCGAAAGCGAAAACAGGTGCTTTTGAGGATGGAGTCCGCAGGAAAGCAGAGAGGGCCAAATTGTCTGGGGCATTTGAAGAGGTTCCAGGAGGCAGTGAGAACCAGCATTACTTTTCCCCGCTGGCACCTTTGCTGTGGCAGCAAAAGCTGGACGTTTGTCTTTTTTGCTCCGGAGGCTGCCGAAAGCGAAAACAGGTGCTTTTGAGGATGGAGTCCGCAGGAAAGCAGAGAGGGCCAAATTGTCTGTGGCATTTGAAAGGGTTCCAGGAGGCAGTGAGAACCAGCATTACTTTTCCCCGCTGGCACCTTTGCTGTGGCAGCAAAAGCTGGACGTTTGTCTCTTTTGCTCCGGAGGCTGCCGAAAGCGAAAATAGGTGCTTTTGAGGATGGAGTCCGCAGGAAAGCAGAGAGGGCCAAATTGTCTGTGGCATTTGAAAGAGTTCCAGGAGGCAGTGAGAACCAGCATTACTTTTCCCCGCTGGCACATTTGCTGTGGCAGCAAAAGCTGGACGTTTGTCTTTTTTGCTCCGGAGGTTGCCGAAAGCGAAAACAGGTGCTTTTGAGGATGGAGTCCGCAGGAAAGCAGAGAGGGCCAAATTGTCTGGGGCATTTGAAGAGGTTCCAGGAGGCAGTGAGAACCAGCATTACTTTTCCCCGCTGGCATCTTTGCTGTGGCAGCAAAAGCTGGACGTTTGTCTTTTTTGCTCCGGAGGGCGCCGAAAGCGAAAACAGGTGCTTTTGAGGATGGAGTCCGCAGGAAAGCAGAGAGGGCCAAATTGTCTGTGGCATTTGAAAGGGTTCCAGGAGGCAGTGAGAACCAGCATTACTTTTCCCCGCTGGCACCTTTGCTGTGGCAGCAAAAGCTGGACGTTTGTCTTTTTTGCTCCGGAGGCTGCCGAAAGCGAAAACAGGTGCTTTTGAGGATGGAGTCCACAGGAAAGCAGAGAGGGCCAAATTGTCTGTGGCATTTGAAAGGGTTCCAGGAGGCAGTGAGAACCAGCATTACTTTTCCCCGCTGGCACCTTTGCTGTGGCAGCAAAAGCTGGACGTTTGTCTCTTTTGCTCCGGAGGCTGCCGAAAGCGAAAATAGGTGCTTTTGAGGATGGAGTCCGCAGGAAAGCAGAGAGGGCCAAATTGTCTGTGGCATTTGAAAGAGTTCCAGGAGGCAGTGAGAACCAGCATTACTTTTCCCCGCTGGCACATTTGCTGTGGCAGCAAAAGCTGGACGTTTGTCTTTTTTGCTCCGGAGGTTGCCGAAAGCGAAAACAGGTGCTTTTGAGGATGGAGTCCGCAGGAAAGCAGAGAGGGCCAAATTGTCTGGGGCATTTGAAGAGGTTCCAGGAGGCAGTGAGAACCAGCATTACTTTTCCCCGCTGGCACCTTTGCTGTGGCAGCAAAAGCTGGACGTTTGTCTTTTTTGCTCCGGAGGCTGCCGAAAGCGAAAACAGGTGCTTTTGAGGATGGAGTCCACAGGAAAGCAGAGAGGGCCAAATTGTCTGTGGCATTTGAAGGAGTTCCAGGAGGCAGTGAGAACCAGCATTACTTTTCCCTGCTGGCACCTTTGCTGTGGCAGCAAAAGCTGGACGTTTGTCTTTTTTGCTCCGGAGGGTGCCGAAAGCAAAAATAGGTTCTTTTGAGGATGGAGTCCGCAGGAAAGCAGAGAGGGCCAAATTGTCTGTGGCATTTGAAAGGGTTCCAGGAGGCAGTGAGAACCAGCATTACTTTTCCCCGCTGGCACATTTGCTGTGGCAGCAAAAGCTGGACGTTTGTCTTTTTTGCTCCGGAGGTTGCCGAAAGCGAAAACAGGTGCTTTTGAGGATGGAGTCCGCAGGAAAGCAGAGAGGGCCAAATTGTCTGGGGCATTTGAAGAGGTTCCAGGAGGCAGTGAGAACCAGCATTACTTTTCCCCGCTGGCACCTTTGCTGTGGCAGCAAAAGCTGGACGTTTGTCTTTTTTACTCCGGAGGCTGCCGAAAGCGAAAACAGGTGCTTTTGAGGATGGAGTCCGCAGGAAAGCAGAGAGGGCCAAATTGTCTGTGGCATTTGAAAGGGTTCCAGGAGGCAGTGAGAACCAGCATTACTTTTCCCCGCTGGCACCTTTGCTGTGGCAGCAAAAGCTGGACGTTTGTCTCTTTTGCTCCGGAGGCTGCCGAAAGCGAAAATAGGTGCTTTTGAGGATGGAGTCCGCAGGAAAGCAGAGAGGGCCAAATTGTCTGTGGCATTTGAAAGAGTTCCAGGAGGCAGTGAGAACCAGCATTACTTTTCCCCGCTGGCACATTTGCTGTGGCAGCAAAAGCTGGACGTTTGTCTTTTTTGCTCCGGAGGTTGCCGAAAGCGAAAACAGGTGCTTTTGAGGATGGAGTCCGCAGGAAAGCAGAGAGGGCCAAATTGTCTGGGGCATTTGAAGAGGTTCCAGGAGGCAGTGAGAACCAGCATTGCATTTCCCCGCTGGCATCTTTGCTGTGGCAGCAAAAGCTGGACGTTTGTCTTTTTTGCTCCGGAGGGCGCCGAAAGCGAAAACAGGTGCTTTTGAGGATGGAGTCCGCAGGAAAGCAGAGAGGGCCAAATTGTCTGTGGCATTTGAAAGGGTTCCAGGAGGCAGTGAGAACCAGCATTACTTTTCCCCGCTGGCACCTTTGCTGTGGCAGCAAAAGCTGGACGTTTGTCTTTTTTGCTCCGGAGGCTGCCGAAAGCGAAAACAGGTGCTTTTGAGGATGGAGTCCACAGGAAAGCAGAGAGGGCCAAATTGTCTGTGGCATTTGAAAGGGTTCCAGGAGGCAGTGAGAACCAGCATTACTTTTCCCCGCTGGCACCTTTGCTGTGGCAGCAAAAGCTGGACGTTTGTCTCTTTTGCTCCGGAGGCTGCCGAAAGCGAAAATAGGTGCTTTTGAGGATGGAGTCCGCAGGAAAGCAGAGAGGGCCAAATTGTCTGTGGCATTTGAAAGAGTTCCAGGAGGCAGTGAGAACCAGCATTACTTTTCCCCGCTGGCACATTTGCTGTGGCAGCAAAAGCTGGACGTTTGTCTTTTTTGCTCCGGAGGTTGCCGAAAGCGAAAACAGGTGCTTTTGAGGATGGAGTCCGCAGGAAAGCAGAGAGGGCCAAATTGTCTGGGGCATTTGAAGAGGTTCCAGGAGGCAGTGAGAACCAGCATTACTTTTCCCCGCTGGCATCTTTGCTGTGGCAGCAAAAGCTGGACGTTTGTCTTTTTTGCTCCGGAGGCTGCCGAAAGCGAAAACAGGTGCTTTTGAGGATGGAGTCCGCAGGAAAGCAGAGAGGGCCAAATTGTCTGTGGCATTTGAAAGAGTTCCAGGAGGCAGTGAGAACCAGCATTACTTTTCCCCGCTGGCACATTTGCTGTGGCAGCAAAAGCTGGACGTTTGTCTTTTTTGCTCCGGAGGTTGCCGAAAGCGAAAACAGGTGCTTTTGAGGATGGAGTCCGCAGGAAAGCAGAGAGGGCCAAATTGTCTGGGGCATTTGAAGAGGTTCCAGGAGGCAGTGAGAACCAGCATTACTTTTCCCCGCTGGCATCTTTGCTGTGGCAGCAAAAGCTGGACGTTTGTCTTTTTTGCTCCGGAGGGCGCCGAAAGCGAAAACAGGTGCTTTTGAGGATGGAGTCCGCAGGAAAGCAGAGAGGGCCAAATTGTCTGTGGCATTTGAAAGGGTTCCAGGAGGCAGTGAGAACCAGCATTACTTTTCCCCGCTGGCACCTTTGCTGTGGCAGCAAAAGCTGGACGTTTGTCTTTTTTGCTCCGGAGGCTGCCGAAAGCGAAAACAGGTGCTTTTGAGGATGGAGTCCACAGGAAAGCAGAGAGGGCCAAATTGTCTGTGGCATTTGAAAGGGTTCCAGGAGGCAGTGAGAACCAGCATTACTTTTCCCCGCTGGCACCTTTGCTGTGGCAGCAAAAGCTGGACGTTTGTCTCTTTTGCTCCGGAGGCTGCCGAAAGCGAAAATAGGTGCTTTTGAGGATGGAGTCCGCAGGAAAGCAGAGAGGGCCAAATTGTCTGTGGCATTTGAAAGAGTTCCAGGAGGCAGTGAGAACCAGCATTACTTTTCCCCGGTGGCACATTTGCTGTGGCAGCAAAAGCTGGACGTTTGTCTTTTTTGCTCCGGAGGTTGCCGAAAGCGAAAACAGGTGCTTTTGAGGATGGAGTCCGCAGGAAAGCAGAGAGGGCCAAATTGTCTGGGGCATTTGAAGAGGTTCCAGGAGACAGTGAGAACCAGCATTACTTTTCCCCGCTGGCATCTTTGCTGTGGCAGCAAAAGCTGGACGTTTGTCTTTTTTGCTCCGGAGGCTGCCGAAAGCGAAAACAGGTGCTTTTGAGGATGGAGTCCGCAGGAAAGCAGAGAGGGCCAAATTGTCTGTGGCATTTGAAAGGGTTCCAGGAGGCAGTGAGAACCAGCATTACTTTTCCCCGCTGGCACCTTTGCTGTGGCAGCAAAAGCTGGACGTTTGTCTTTTTTGCTCCGGAGGCTGCCGAAAGCGAAAACAGGTGCTTTTGAGGATGGAGTCCGCAGGAAAGCAGAGAGGGCCAAATTGTCTGTGGCATTTGAAAGGGTTCCAGGAGGCAGTGAGAACCAGCATCACTTTTCCCCGCTGGCACCTTTGCTGTGGCAGCAAAAGCTGGACGTTTGTCTTTTTTGCTCCGGAGGCTGCCGAAAGCGAAAACAGGTGCTTTTGAGGATGGAGTCCGCAGGAAAGCAGAGAGGGCCAAATTGTCAGGGGCATTTGAAAGGGTTCCAGGAGGCAGTGAGAACCAGCATTACTTTTCCCCGCTGGCACCTTTGCTGTGGCAGCAAAAGCTGGACGTTTGTCTTTTTTGCTCCGGAGGCTGCCGAAAGCGAAAATAGGTGCTTTTGAGGATGGAGTCCGCAGGAAAGCAGAGAGGGCCAAATTGTCTGTGGCATTTGAAAGAGTTCCAGGAGGCAGTGAGAACCAGCATCACTTTTCCCCGCTGGCACATTTGCTGTGGCAGCAAAAGCTGGACGTTTGTCTTTTTTGCTCCGGAGGTTGCCGAAAGCGAAAACACGTGCTTTTGAGGATGGAGTCCGCAGGAAAGCAGAGAGGGCCAAATTGTCTGTGGCATTTGAAAGGGTTCCAGGAGGCAGTGAGAACCAGCATTACTTTTCCCCGCTGGCATCTTTGCTGTGGCAGCAAAAGCTGGACGTTTGTCTTTTTTGCTCCGGAGGGCGCCGAAAGCGAAAACAGGTGCTTTTGAGGATGGAGTCCGCAGGAAAGCAGAGAGGGCCAAATTGTCTGTGGCATTTGAAAGGGTTCCAGGAGGCAGTGAGAACCAGCATTACTTTTCCCCGCTGGCACCTTTGCTGTGGCAGCAAAAGCTGGACGTTTGTCTTTTTTGCTCCGGAGGCTGCCGAAAGCGAAAACAGGTGCTTTTGAGGATGGAGTCCACAGGAAAGCAGAGAGGGCCAAATTGTCTGTGGCATTTGAAAGGGTTCCAGGAGGCAGTGAGAACCAGCATTACTTTTCCCCGCTGGCACCTTTGCTGTGGCAGCAAAAGCTGGACGTTTGTCTCTTTTGCTCCGGAGGCTGCCGAAAGCGAAAATAGGTGCTTTTGAGGATGGAGTCCGCAGGAAAGCAGAGAGGGCCAAATTGTCTGTGGCATTTGAAAGAGTTCCAGGAGGCAGTGAGAACCAGCATTACTTTTCCCCGCTGGCACATTTGCTGTGGCAGCAAAAGCTGGACGTTTGTCTTTTTTGCTCCGGAGGTTGCCGAAAGCGAAAACAGGTGCTTTTGAGGATGGAGTCCGCAGGAAAGCAGAGAGGGCCAAATTGTCAGGGGCATTTGAAAGGGTTCCAGGAGGCAGTGAGAACCAGCATTACTTTTCCCCGCTGGCACCTTTGCTGTGGCAGCAAAAGCTGGACGTTTGTCTTTTTTGCTCCGGAGGCTGCCGAAAGCGAAAATAGGTGCTTTTGAGGATGGAGTCCGCAGGAAAGCAGAGAGGGCCAAATTGTCTGTGGCATTTGAAAGAGTTCCAGGAGGCAGTGAGAACCAGCATCACTTTTCCCCGCTGGCACCTTTGCTGTGGCAGCAAAAGCTGGACGTTTGTCTTTTTTGCTCCGGAGGTTGCCGAAAGCGAAAACACGTGCTTTTGAGGATGGAGTCCGCAGGAAAGCAGAGAGGGCCAAATTGTCTGTGGCATTTGAAAGGGTTCCAGGAGGCAGTGAGAACCAGCATTACTTTTCCCCGCTGGCATCTTTGCTGTGGCAGCAAAAGCTGGACGTTTGTCTTTTTTGCTCCGGAGGGCGCCGAAAGCGAAAACAGGTGCTTTTGAGGATGGAGTCCGCAGGAAAGCAGAGAGGGCCAAATTGTCTGTGGCATTTGAAAGGGTTCCAGGAGGCAGTGAGAACCAGCATTACTTTTCCCCGCTGGCACCTTTGCTGTGGCAGCAAAAGCTGGACGTTTGTCTTTTTTGCTCCGGAGGCTGCCGAAAGCGAAAACAGGTGCTTTTGAGGATGGAGTCCACAGGAAAGCAGAGAGGGCCAAATTGTCTGTGGCATTTGAAAGGGTTCCAGGAGGCAGTGAGAACCAGCATTACTTTTCCCCGCTGGCACCTTTGCTGTGGCAGCAAAAGCTGGACGTTTGTCTCTTTTGCTCCGGAGGCTGCCGAAAGCGAAAATAGGTGCTTTTGAGGATGGAGTCCGCAGGAAAGCAGAGAGGGCCAAATTGTCTGTGGCATTTGAAAGAGTTCCAGGAGGCAGTGAGAACCAGCATTACTTTTCCCCGCTGGCACATTTGCTGTGGCAGCAAAAGCTGGACGTTTGTCTTTTTTGCTCCGGAGGTTGCCGAAAGCGAAAACAGGTGCTTTTGAGGATGGAGTCCGCAGGAAAGCAGAGAGGGCCAAATTGTCTGGGGCATTTGAAGAGGTTCCAGGAGGCAGTGAGAACCAGCATTACTTTTCCCCGCTGGCACCTTTGCTGTGGCAGCAAAAGCTGGACGTTTGTCTTTTTTGCTCCGGAGGCTGCCGAAAGCGAAAACAGGTGCTTTTGAGGATGGAGTCCACAGGAAAGCAGAGAGGGCCAAATTGTCTGTAGCATTTGAAGGAGTTCCAGGAGGCAGTGAGAACCAGCATTACTTTTCCCTGCTGGCACCTTTGCTGTGGCAGCAAAAGCTGGACGTTTGTCTTTTTTGCTCCGGAGGGTGCCGAAAGCAAAAATAGGTTCTTTTGAGGATGGAGTCCGCAGGAAAGCAGAGAGGGCCAAATTGTCTGTGGCATTTGAAAGGGTTCCAGGAGGCAGTGAGAACCAGCATTACTTTTCCCCGCTGGCACATTTGCTGTGGCAGCAAAAGCTGGACGTTTGTCTTTTTTGCTCCGGAGGTTGCCGAAAGCGAAAACAGGTGCTTTTGAGGATGGAGTCCGCAGGAAAGCAGAGAGGGCCAAATTGTCTGGGGCATTTGAAGAGGTTCCAGGAGGCAGTGAGAACCAGCATTACTTTTCCCCGCTGGCACCTTTGCTGTGGCAGCAAAAGCTGGACGTTTGTCTTTTTTGCTCCGGAGGCTGCCGAAAGCGAAAACAGGTGCTTTTGAGGATGGAGTCCGCAGGAAAGCAGAGAGGGCCAAATTGTCTGTGGCATTTGAAAGGGTTCCAGGAGGCAGTGAGAACCAGCATTACTTTTCCCCGCTGGCACCTTTGCTGTGGCAGCAAAAGCTGGACGTTTGTCTCTTTTGCTCCGGAGGCTGCCGAAAGCGAAAACAGGTGCTTTTGAGGATGGAGTCCGCAGGAAAGCAGAGAGGGCCAAATTGTCTGTGGCATTTGAAAGAGTTCCAGGAGGCAGTGAGAACCAGCATTACTTTTCCCCGCTGGCACATTTGCTGTGGCAGCAAAAGCTGGACGTTTGTCTTTTTTGCTCCGGAGGTTGCCGAAAGCGAAAACAGGTGCTTTTGAGGATGGAGTCCGCAGGAAAGCAGAGAGGGCCAAATTGTCTGGGGCATTTGAAGAGGTTCCAGGAGGCAGTGAGAACCAGCATTACTTTTCCCCGCTGGCATCTTTGCTGTGGCAGCAAAAGCTGGACGTTTGTCTTTTTTGCTCCGGAGGGCGCCGAAAGCGAAAACAGGTGCTTTTGAGGATGGAGTCCGCAGGAAAGCAGAGAGGGCCAAATTGTCTGTGGCATTTGAAAGGGTTCCAGGAGGCAGTGAGAACCAGCATTACTTTTCCCCGCTGGCACCTTTGCTGTGGCAGCAAAAGCTGGACGTTTGTCTTTTTTGCTCCGGAGGCTGCCGAAAGCGAAAACAGGTGCTTTTGAGGATGGAGTCCACAGGAAAGCAGAGAGGGCCAAATTGTCTGTGGCATTTGAAAGGGTTCCAGGAGGCAGTGAGAACCAGCATTACTTTTCCCCGCTGGCACCTTTGCTGTGGCAGCAAAAGCTGGACGTTTGTCTCTTTTGCTCCGGAGGCTGCCGAAAGCGAAAATAGGTGCTTTTGAGGATGGAGTCCGCAGGAAAGCAGAGAGGGCCAAATTGTCTGTGGCATTTGAAAGAGTTCCAGGAGGCAGTGAGAACCAGCATTACTTTTCCCCGCTGGCACATTTGCTGTGGCAGCAAAAGCTGGACGTTTGTCTTTTTTGCTCCGGAGGTTGCCGAAAGCGAAAACAGGTGCTTTTGAGGATGGAGTCCGCAGGAAAGCAGAGAGGGCCAAATTGTCTGGGGCATTTGAAGAGGTTCCAGGAGGCAGTGAGAACCAGCATTACTTTTCCCCGCTGGCATCTTTGCTGTGGCAGCAAAAGCTGGACGTTTGTCTTTTTTGCTCCGGAGGCTGCCGAAAGCGAAAACAGGTGCTTTTGAGGATGGAGTCCGCAGGAAAGCAGAGAGGGCCAAATTGTCTGTGGCATTTGAAAGGGTTCCAGGAGGCAGTGAGAACCAGCATTACTTTTCCCCGCTGGCACCTTTGCTGTGGCAGCAAAAGCTGGACGTTTGTCTTTTTTGCTCCGGAGGCTGCCGAAAGCGAAAATAGGTGCTTTTGAGGATGGAGTCCGCAGGAAAGCAGAGAGGGCCAAATTGTCTGGGGCATTTGAAGAGGTTCCAGGAGGCAGTGAGAACCAGCATTACTTTTCCCCGCTGGCACCTTTGCTGTGGCAGCAAAAGCTGGACGTTTGTCTTTTTTGCTCCGGAGGCTGCCGAAAGCGAAAACAGGTGCTTTTGAGGATGGAGTCCACAGGAAAGCAGAGAGGGCCAAATTGTCTGTGGCATTTGAAAGGGTTCCAGGAGGCAGTGAGAACCAGCATTACTTTTCCCCGCTGGCACCTTTGCTGTGGCAGCAAAAGCTGGACGTTTGTCTTTTTTGCTCCGGAGGGCGCCGAAAGCAAAAATAGGTTCTTTTGAGGATGGAGTCCGCAGGAAAGCAGAGAGGGCCAAATTGTCTGTGGCATTTGAAAGGGTTCCAGGAGGCAGTGAGAACCAGCATTACTTTTCCCCGCTGGCACCTTTGCTGTGGCAGCAAAAGCTGGACGTTTGTCTTTTTTGCTCCGGAGGTTGCCGAAAGCGAAAACAGGTGCTTTTGAGGATGGAGTCCGCAGGAAAGCAGAGAGGGCCAAATTGTCTGGGGCATTTGAAGAGGTTCCAGGAGGCAGTGAGAACCAGCATTACTTTTCCCCGCTGGCACATTTGCTGTGGCAGCAAAAGCTGGACGTTTGTCTTTTTTGCTCCGGAGGTTGCCGAAAGCGAAAACAGGTGCTTTTGGGGATGGAGTCCGCAGGAAAGCAGAGAGGGCCAAATTGTCTGGGGCATTTGAAGAGGTTCCAGGAGGCAGTGAGAACCAGCATTACTTTTCCCCGCTGGCATCTTTGCTGTGGCAGCAAAAGCTGGACGTTTGTCTTTTTTGCTCCAAAGGCTGCCGAAAGCGAAAACAGGTGCTTTTGAGGATGGAGTCCGCAGGAAAGCAGAGAGGGCCAAATTGTCTGTGGCATTTGAAAGGGTTCCAGGAGGCAGTGAGAACCAGCATTACTTTTCCCCGCTGGCACCTTTGCTGTGGCAGCAAAAGCTGGACGTTTGTCTTTTTTGCTCCGGAGGCTGCCGAAAGCGAAAACAGGTGCTTTTGAGGATGGAGTCCGCAGGAAAGCAGAGAGGGCCAAATTGTCTGTGGCATTTGAAAGAGTTCCAGGAGGCAGTGAGAACCAGCATTACTTTTCCCCGCTGGCACATTTGCTGTGGCAGCAAAAGCTGGACGTTTGTCTTTTTTGCTCCGGAGGTTGCCGAAAGCGAAAACAGGTGCTTTTGAGGATGGAGTCCGCAGGAAAGCAGAGAGGGCCAAATTGTCTGGGGCATTTGAAGAGGTTCCAGGAGGCAGTGAGAACCAGCATTACTTTTCCCCGCTGGCATCTTTGCTGTGGCAGCAAAAGCTGGACGTTTGTCTTTTTTGCTCCGGAGGCTGCCGAAAGCGAAAACAGGTGCTTTTGAGGATGGAGTCCGCAGGAAAGCAGAGAGGGCCAAATTGTCTGTGGCATTTGAAAGGGTTCCAGGAGGCAGTGAGAACCAGCATTACTTTTCCCCGCTGGCACCTTTGCTGTGGCAGCAAAAGCTGGACGTTTGTCTTTTTTGCTCCGGAGGCTGCCGAAAGCGAAAACAGGTGCTTTTGAGGATGGAGTCCACAGGAAAGCAGAGAGGGCCAAATTGTCTGTGGCATTTGAAAGGGTTCCAGGAGGCAGTGAGAACCAGCATTACTTTTCCCCGCTGGTACCTTTGCTGTGGCAGCAAAAGCTGGACGTTTGTCTCTTTTGCTCCGGAGGCTGCCGAAAGCGAAAATAGGTGCTTTTGAGGATGGAGTCCGCAGGAAAGCAGAGAGGGCCAAATTGTCTGTGGCATTTGTAAGAGTTCCAGGAGGCAGTGAGAACCAGCATTACTTTTCCCCGCTGGCACCTTTGCTGTGGCAGCAAAAGCTGGACGTTTGTCTTTTTTGCTCCGGAGGCTGCCGAAAGCGAAAACAGGTGCTTTTGAGGATGGAGTCCACAGGAAAGCAGAGAGGGCCAAATTGTCTGTGGCATTTGAAAGGGTTCCAGGAGGCAGTGAGAACCAGCATTACTTTTCCCCGCTGGCACCTTTGCTGTGGCAGCAAAAGCTGGACGTTTGTCTCTTTTGCTCCGGAGGCTGCCGAAAGCGAAAATAGGTGCTTTTGAGGATGGAGTCCGCAGGAAAGCAGAGAGGGCCAAATTGTCTGTGGCATTTGAAGGAGTTCCAGGAGGCAGTGAGAACCAGCATTACTTTTCCCCGCTGGCACCTTTGCTGTGGCAGCAAAAGCTGGACGTTTGTCTTTTTTGCTCCGGAGGCTGCCGAAAGCGAAAATAGGTGCTTTTGAGGATGGAGTCCGCAGGAAAGCAGAGAGGGCCAAATTGTCTGTGGCATTTGAAAGAGTTCCAGGAGGCAGTGAGAACCAGCATCACTTTTCCCCGCTGGCACCTTTGCTGTGGCAGCAAAAGCTGGACGTTTGTCTTTTTTGCTCCGGAGGTTGCCGAAAGCGAAAACACGTGCTTTTGAGGATGGAGTCCGCAGGAAAGCAGAGAGGGCCAAATTGTCTGGGGCATTTGAAGAGGTTCCAGGAGGCAGTGAGAACCAGCATTACTTTTCCCCGCTGGCACATTTGCTGTGGCAGCAAAAGCTGGACGTTTGTCTTTTTTGCTCCGGAGGCTGCCGAAAGCGAAAACAGGTGCTTTTGAGGATGGAGTCCGCAGGAAAGCAGAGAGGGCCAAATTGTCTGTGGCATTTGAAAGGGTTCCAGGAGGCAGTGAGAACCAGCATTACTTTTCCCCGCTGGCATCTTTGCTGTGGCAGCAAAAGCTGGACGTTTGTCTTTTTTGCTCCGGAGGGCGCCGAAAGCGAAAACAGGTGCTTTTGAGGATGGAGTCCGCAGGAAAGCAGAGAGGGCCAAATTGTCTGTGGCATTTGAAAGGGTTCCAGGAGGCAGTGAGAACCAGCATTACTTTTCCCCGCTGGCACCTTTGCTGTGGCAGCAAAAGCTGGACGTTTGTCTTTTTTGCTCCGGAGGCTGCCGAAAGCGAAAACAGGTGCTTTTGAGGATGGAGTCCACAGGAAAGCAGAGAGGGCCAAATTGTCTGTGGCATTTGAAAGGGTTCCAGGAGGCAGTGAGAACCAGCATTACTTTTCCCCGCTGGCACCTTTGCTGTGGCAGCAAAAGCTGGACGTTTGTCTCTTTTGCTCCGGAGGCTGCCGAAAGCGAAAATAGGTGCTTTTGAGGATGGAGTCCGCAGGAAAGCAGAGAGGGCCAAATTGTCTGTGGCATTTGAAAGGGTTCCAGGAGGCAGTGAGAACCAGCATTACTTTTCCCCGCTGGCACCTTTGCTGTGGCAGCAAAAGCTGGACGTTTGTCTTTTTTGCTCCGGAGGCTGCCGAAAGCGAAAATAGGTGCTTTTGAGGATGGAGTCCGCAGGAAAGCAGAGAGGGCCAAATTGTCTGGGGCATTTGAAGAGGTTCCAGGAGGCAGTGAGAACCAGCATTACTTTTCCCCGCTGGCACCTTTGCTGTGGCAGCAAAAGCTGGACGTTTGTCTTTTTTGCTCCGGAGGCTGCCGAAAGCGAAAACAGGTGCTTTTGAGGATGGAGTCCACAGGAAAGCAGAGAGGGCCAAATTGTCTGTGGCATTTGAAAGGGTTCCAGGAGGCAGTGAGAACCAGCATTACTTTTCCCCGCTGGCACCTTTGCTGTGGCAGCAAAAGCTGGACGTTTGTCTTTTTTGCTCCGGAGGGCGCCGAAAGCAAAAATAGGTTCTTTTGAGGATGGAGTCCGCAGGAAAGCAGAGAGGGCCAAATTGTCTGTGGCATTTGAAAGGGTTCCAGGAGGCAGTGAGAACCAGCATTACTTTTCCCCGCTGGCACCTTTGCTGTGGCAGCAAAAGCTGGACGTTTGTCTTTTTTGCTCCGGAGGTTGCCGAAAGCGAAAACAGGTGCTTTTGAGGATGGAGTCCGCAGGAAAGCAGAGAGGGCCAAATTGTCTGGGGCATTTGAAGAGGTTCCAGGAGGCAGTGAGAACCAGCATTACTTTTCCCCGCTGGCACATTTGCTGTGGCAGCAAAAGCTGGACGTTTGTCTTTTTTGCTCCGGAGGTTGCCGAAAGCGAAAACAGGTGCTTTTGGGGATGGAGTCCGCAGGAAAGCAGAGAGGGCCAAATTGTCTGGGGCATTTGAAGAGGTTCCAGGAGGCAGTGAGAACCAGCATTACTTTTCCCCGCTGGCATCTTTGCTGTGGCAGCAAAAGCTGGACGTTTGTCTTTTTTGCTCCAAAGGCTGCCGAAAGCGAAAACAGGTGCTTTTGAGGATGGAGTCCGCAGGAAAGCAGAGAGGGCCAAATTGTCTGTGGCATTTGAAAGGGTTCCAGGAGGCAGTGAGAACCAGCATTACTTTTCCCCGCTGGCACCTTTGCTGTGGCAGCAAAAGCTGGACGTTTGTCTTTTTTGCTCCGGAGGCTGCCGAAAGCGAAAACAGGTGCTTTTGAGGATGGAGTCCGCAGGAAAGCAGAGAGGGCCAAATTGTCTGTGGCATTTGAAAGAGTTCCAGGAGGCAGTGAGAACCAGCATTACTTTTCCCCGCTGGCACATTTGCTGTGGCAGCAAAAGCTGGACGTTTGTCTTTTTTGCTCCGGAGGTTGCCGAAAGCGAAAACAGGTGCTTTTGAGGATGGAGTCCGCAGGAAAGCAGAGAGGGCCAAATTGTCTGGGGCATTTGAAGAGGTTCCAGGAGGCAGTGAGAACCAGCATTACTTTTCCCCGCTGGCATCTTTGCTGTGGCAGCAAAAGCTGGACGTTTGTCTTTTTTGCTCCGGAGGCTGCCGAAAGCGAAAACAGGTGCTTTTGAGGATGGAGTCCGCAGGAAAGCAGAGAGGGCCAAATTGTCTGTGGCATTTGAAAGGGTTCCAGGAGGCAGTGAGAACCAGCATTACTTTTCCCCGCTGGCACCTTTGCTGTGGCAGCAAAAGCTGGACGTTTGTCTTTTTTGCTCCGGAGGCTGCCGAAAGCGAAAACAGGTGCTTTTGAGGATGGAGTCCACAGGAAAGCAGAGAGGGCCAAATTGTCTGTGGCATTTGAAAGGGTTCCAGGAGGCAGTGAGAACCAGCATTACTTTTCCCCGCTGGTACCTTTGCTGTGGCAGCAAAAGCTGGACGTTTGTCTCTTTTGCTCCGGAGGCTGCCGAAAGCGAAAATAGGTGCTTTTGAGGATGGAGTCCGCAGGAAAGCAGAGAGGGCCAAATTGTCTGTGGCATTTGTAAGAGTTCCAGGAGGCAGTGAGAACCAGCATTACTTTTCCCCGCTGGCACCTTTGCTGTGGCAGCAAAAGCTGGACGTTTGTCTTTTTTGCTCCGGAGGCTGCCGAAAGCGAAAACAGGTGCTTTTGAGGATGGAGTCCACAGGAAAGCAGAGAGGGCCAAATTGTCTGTGGCATTTGAAAGGGTTCCAGGAGGCAGTGAGAACCAGCATTACTTTTCCCCGCTGGCACCTTTGCTGTGGCAGCAAAAGCTGGACGTTTGTCTCTTTTGCTCCGGAGGCTGCCGAAAGCGAAAATAGGTGCTTTTGAGGATGGAGTCCGCAGGAAAGCAGAGAGGGCCAAATTGTCTGTGGCATTTGAAGGAGTTCCAGGAGGCAGTGAGAACCAGCATTACTTTTCCCCGCTGGCACCTTTGCTGTGGCAGCAAAAGCTGGACGTTTGTCTTTTTTGCTCCGGAGGCTGCCGAAAGCGAAAATAGGTGCTTTTGAGGATGGAGTCCGCAGGAAAGCAGAGAGGGCCAAATTGTCTGTGGCATTTGAAAGAGTTCGAGGAGGCAGTGAGAACCAGCATCACTTTTCCCCGCTGGCACCTTTGCTGTGGCAGCAAAAGCTGGACGTTTGTCTTTTTTGCTCCGGAGGTTGCCGAAAGCGAAAACACGTGCTTTTGAGGATGGAGTCCGCAGGAAAGCAGAGAGGGCCAAATTGTCTGGGGCATTTGAAGAGGTTCCAGGAGGCAGTGAGAACCAGCATTACTTTTCCCCGCTGGCACATTTGCTGTGGCAGCAAAAGCTGGACGTTTGTCTTTTTTGCTCCGGAGGCTGCCGAAAGCGAAAACAGGTGCTTTTGAGGATGGAGTCCGCAGGAAAGCAGAGAGGGCCAAATTGTCTGTGGCATTTGAAAGGGTTCCAGGAGGCAGTGAGAACCAGCATTACTTTTCCCCGCTGGCATCTTTGCTGTGGCAGCAAAAGCTGGACGTTTGTCTTTTTTGCTCCGGAGGGCGCCGAAAGCGAAAACAGGTGCTTTTGAGGATGGAGTCCGCAGGAAAGCAGAGAGGGCCAAATTGTCTGTGGCATTTGAAAGGGTTCCAGGAGGCAGTGAGAACCAGCATTACTTTTCCCCGCTGGCACCTTTGCTGTGG
Source organism: Vanellus vanellus (assembly GCF_965231255.1). Lineage (NCBI taxonomy): Eukaryota > Metazoa > Chordata > Aves > Charadriiformes > Charadriidae > Vanellus > Vanellus vanellus. Next base: position 6,792 of record NW_028127140.1, on the reverse strand, counting down.
CAGCAAAAGCTGGACGTTTGTCTTTTTTGCTCCGGAGGCTGCCGAAAGCGAAAACAGGTGCTTTTGAGGATGGAGTCCACAGGAAAGCAGAGAGGGCCAAATTGTCTGTGGCATTTGAAAGGGTTCCAGGAGGCAGTGAGAACCAGCATTACTTTTCCCCGCTGGCACCTTTGCTGTGGCAGCAAAAGCTGGACGTTTGTCTCTTTTGCTCCGGAGGCTGCCGAAAGCGAAAATAGGTGCTTTTGAGGATGGAGTCCGCAGGAAAGCAGAGAGGGCCAAATTGTCTGTGGCATTTGAAAGAGTTCCAGGAGGCAGTGAGAACCAGCATTACTTTTCCCCGCTGGCACATTTGCTGTGGCAGCAAAAGCTGGACGTTTGTCTTTTTTGCTCCGGAGGTTGCCGAAAGCGAAAACAGGTGCTTTTGAGGATGGAGTCCGCAGGAAAGCAGAGAGGGCCAAATTGTCTGGGGCATTTGAAGAGGTTCCAGGAGGCAGTGAGAACCAGCATTACTTTTCCCCGCTGGCATCTTTGCTGTGGCAGCAAAAGCTGGACGTTTGTCTTTTTTGCTCCGGAGGCTGCCGAAAGCGAAAACAGGTGCTTTTGAGGATGGAGTCCGCAGGAAAGCAGAGAGGGCCAAATTGTCTGTGGCATTTGAAAGGGTTCCAGGAGGCAGTGAGAACCAGCATTACTTTTCCCCGCTGGCACCTTTGCTGTGGCAGCAAAAGCTGGACGTTTGTCTTTTTTGCTCCGGAGGCTGCCGAAAGCGAAAATAGGTGCTTTTGAGGATGGAGTCCGCAGGAAAGCAGAGAGGGCCAAATTGTCTGGGGCATTTGAAGAGGTTCCAGGAGGCAGTGAGAACCAGCATTACTTTTCCCCGCTGGCACCTTTGCTGTGGCAGCAAAAGCTGGACGTTTGTCTTTTTTGCTCCGGAGGCTGCCGAAAGCGAAAACAGGTGCTTTTGAGGATGGAGTCCACAGGAAAGCAGAGAGGGCCAAATTGTCTGTGGCATTTGAAAGGGTTCCAGGAGGCAGTGAGAACCAGCATTACTTTTCCCCGCTGGCACCTTTGCTGTGGCAGCAAAAGCTGGACGTTTGTCTTTTTTGCTCCGGAGGGCGCCGAAAGCAAAAATAGGTTCTTTTGAGGATGGAGTCCGCAGGAAAGCAGAGAGGGCCAAATTGTCTGTGGCATTTGAAAGGGTTCCAGGAGGCAGTGAGAACCAGCATTACTTTTCCCCGCTGGCACCTTTGCTGTGGCAGCAAAAGCTGGACGTTTGTCTTTTTTGCTCCGGAGGTTGCCGAAAGCGAAAACAGGTGCTTTTGAGGATGGAGTCCGCAGGAAAGCAGAGAGGGCCAAATTGTCTGGGGCATTTGAAGAGGTTCCAGGAGGCAGTGAGAACCAGCATTACTTTTCCCCGCTGGCACATTTGCTGTGGCAGCAAAAGCTGGACGTTTGTCTTTTTTGCTCCGGAGGTTGCCGAAAGCGAAAACAGGTGCTTTTGGGGATGGAGTCCGCAGGAAAGCAGAGAGGGCCAAATTGTCTGGGGCATTTGAAGAGGTTCCAGGAGGCAGTGAGAACCAGCATTACTTTTCCCCGCTGGCATCTTTGCTGTGGCAGCAAAAGCTGGACGTTTGTCTTTTTTGCTCCAAAGGCTGCCGAAAGCGAAAACAGGTGCTTTTGAGGATGGAGTCCGCAGGAAAGCAGAGAGGGCCAAATTGTCTGTGGCATTTGAAAGGGTTCCAGGAGGCAGTGAGAACCAGCATTACTTTTCCCCGCTGGCACCTTTGCTGTGGCAGCAAAAGCTGGACGTTTGTCTTTTTTGCTCCGGAGGCTGCCGAAAGCGAAAACAGGTGCTTTTGAGGATGGAGTCCGCAGGAAAGCAGAGAGGGCCAAATTGTCTGTGGCATTTGAAAGAGTTCCAGGAGGCAGTGAGAACCAGCATTACTTTTCCCCGCTGGCACATTTGCTGTGGCAGCAAAAGCTGGACGTTTGTCTTTTTTGCTCCGGAGGTTGCCGAAAGCGAAAACAGGTGCTTTTGAGGATGGAGTCCGCAGGAAAGCAGAGAGGGCCAAATTGTCTGGGGCATTTGAAGAGGTTCCAGGAGGCAGTGAGAACCAGCATTACTTTTCCCCGCTGGCACCTTTGCTGTGGCAGCAAAAGCTGGACGTTTGTCTTTTTTGCTCCGGAGGCTGCCGAAAGCGAAAACAGGTGCTTTTGAGGATGGAGTCCACAGGAAAGCAGAGAGGGCCAAATTGTCTGTGGCATTTGAAAGGGTTCCAGGAGGCAGTGAGAACCAGCATTACTTTTCCCCGCTGGCACCTTTGCTGTGGCAGCAAAAGCTGGACGTTTGTCTCTTTTGCTCCGGAGGCTGCCGAAAGCGAAAATAGGTGCTTTTGAGGATGGAGTCCGCAGGAAAGCAGAGAGGGCCAAATTGTCTGTGGCATTTGAAAGAGTTCCAGGAGGCAGTGAGAACCAGCATTACTTTTCCCCGCTGGCACATTTGCTGTGGCAGCAAAAGCTGGACGTTTGTCTTTTTTGCTCCGGAGGTTGCCGAAAGCGAAAACAGGTGCTTTTGAGGATGGAGTCCGCAGGAAAGCAGAGAGGGCCAAATTGTCTGGGGCATTTGAAGAGGTTCCAGGAGGCAGTGAGAACCAGCATTACTTTTCCCCGCTGGCATCTTTGCTGTGGCAGCAAAAGCTGGACGTTTGTCTTTTTTGCTCCGGAGGCTGCCGAAAGCGAAAACAGGTGCTTTTGAGGATGGAGTCCGCAGGAAAGCAGAGAGGGCCAAATTGTCTGTGGCATTTGAAAGGGTTCCAGGAGGCAGTGAGAACCAGCATTACTTTTCCCCGCTGGCACCTTTGCTGTGGCAGCAAAAGCTGGACGTTTGTCTTTTTTGCTCCGGAGGCTGCCGAAAGCGAAAATAGGTGCTTTTGAGGATGGAGTCCGCAGGAAAGCAGAGAGGGCCAAATTGTCTGGGGCATTTGAAGAGGTTCCAGGAGGCAGTGAGAACCAGCATTACTTTTCCCCGCTGGCACCTTTGCTGTGGCAGCAAAAGCTGGACGTTTGTCTTTTTTGCTCCGGAGGCTGCCGAAAGCGAAAACAGGTGCTTTTGAGGATGGAGTCCACAGGAAAGCAGAGAGGGCCAAATTGTCTGTGGCATTTGAAAGGGTTCCAGGAGGCAGTGAGAACCAGCATTACTTTTCCCCGCTGGCACCTTTGCTGTGGCAGCAAAAGCTGGACGTTTGTCTTTTTTGCTCCGGAGGGCGCCGAAAGCAAAAATAGGTTCTTTTGAGGATGGAGTCCGCAGGAAAGCAGAGAGGGCCAAATTGTCTGTGGCATTTGAAAGGGTTCCAGGAGGCAGTGAGAACCAGCATTACTTTTCCCCGCTGGCACCTTTGCTGTGGCAGCAAAAGCTGGACGTTTGTCTTTTTTGCTCCGGAGGTTGCCGAAAGCGAAAACAGGTGCTTTTGAGGATGGAGTCCGCAGGAAAGCAGAGAGGGCCAAATTGTCTGGGGCATTTGAAGAGGTTCCAGGAGGCAGTGAGAACCAGCATTACTTTTCCCCGCTGGCACATTTGCTGTGGCAGCAAAAGCTGGACGTTTGTCTTTTTGCTCCGGAGGTTGCCGAAAGCGAAAACAGGTGCTTTTGGGGATGGAGTCCGCAGGAAAGCAGAGAGGGCCAAATTGTCTGGGGCATTTGAAGAGGTTCCAGGAGGCAGTGAGAACCAGCATTACTTTTCCCCGCTGGCATCTTTGCTGTGGCAGCAAAAGCTGGACGTTTGTCTTTTTTGCTCCAAAGGCTGCCGAAAGCGAAAACAGGTGCTTTTGAGGATGGAGTCCGCAGGAAAGCAGAGAGGGCCAAATTGTCTGTGGCATTTGAAAGGGGTTCCAGGAGGCAGTGAGAACCAGCATTACTTTTCCCCGCTGGCACCTTTGCTGTGGCAGCAAAAGCTGGACGTTTGTCTTTTTTGCTCCGGAGGCTGCCGAAAGCGAAAACAGGTGCTTTTGAGGATGGAGTCCGCAGGAAAGCAGAGAGGGCCAAATTGTTCTGTGGCATTTGAAAGAGTTCCAGGAGGCAGTGAGAACCAGCATTACTTTTCCCCGCTGGCACATTTGCTGTGGCAGCAAAAGCTGGACGTTTGTCTTTTTTGCTCCGGAGGTTGCCGAAAGCGAAAACAGGTGCTTTTGAGGATGGAGTCCGCAGGAAAGCAGAGAGGGCCAAATTGTCTGGGGCATTTGAAGAGGTTCCAGGAGGCAGTGAGAACCAGCATTACTTTTCCCCGCTGGCATCTTTGCTGTGGCAGCAAAAGCTGGACGTTTGTCTTTTTTGCTCCGGAGGCTGCCGAAAGCGAAAACAGGTGCTTTTGAGGATGGAGTCCGCAGGAAGCAGAGAGGGCCAAATTGTCTGTGGCATTTGAAAGGGTTCCAGGAGGCAGTGAGAACCAGCATTACTTTTCCCCGCTGGCACCTTTTGCTGTGGCAGCAAAAGCTGGACGTTTGTCTTTTTTGCTCCGGAGGCTGCCGAAAGCGAAAACAGGTGCTTTTGAGGATGGAGTCCACAGGAAAGCAGAGAGGGCCAAATTGTCTGTGGCATTTGAAAGGGTTCCAGGAGGCAGTGAGAACCAGCATTACTTTTCCCCGCTGGTACCTTTGCTGTGGCAGCAAAAGCTGGACGTTTGTCTCTTTTGCTCCGGAGGCTGCCGAAAGCGAAAATAGGTGCTTTTGAGGATGGAGTCCGCAGGAAAGCAGAGAGGGCCAAATTGTCTGTGGCATTTGTAAGAGTTCCAGGAGGCAGTGAGAACCAGCATTACTTTTCCCCGCTGGCACCTTTGCTGTGGCAGCAAAAGCTGGACGTTTTGTCTTTTTTGCTCCGGAGGCTGCCGAAAGCGAAAACAGGTGCTTTTGAGGATTGGAGTCCACAGGAAAGCAGAGAGGGCCAAATTGTCTGTGGCATTTGAAAGGGTTCCAGGAGGCAGTGAGAACCAGCATTACTTTTCCCCGCTGGCACCTTTGCTGTGGCAGCAAAAGCTGGACGTTTGTCTCTTTTGCTCCGGAGGCTGCCGAAAGCGAAAATAGGTGCTTTTGAGGATGGAGTCCGCAGGAAAGCAGAGAGGGCCAAATTGTCTGTGGCATTTGAAGGAGTTCCAGGAGGCAGTGAGAACCAGCATTACTTTTCCCCCGCTGGCACCTTTGCTGTGGCAGCAAAAGCTGGACGTTTGTCTTTTTTGCTCCGGAGGCTGCCGAAAGCGAAAATAGGTGCTTTTGAGGATGGAGTCCGCAGGAAAGCAGAGAGGGCCAAATTGTCTGTGGCATTTGAAAGAGTTCCAGGAGGCAGTGAGAACCAGCATCACTTTTCCCCGCTGGCACCTTTGCTGTGGCAGCAAAAGCTGGACGTTTGTCTTTTTTGCTCCGGAGGTTGCCGAAAGCGAAAACACGTGCTTTTGAGGATGGAGTCCGCAGGAAAGCAGAGAGGGCCAAATTGTCTGGGGCATTTGAAGAGGTTCCAGGAGGCAGTGAGAACCAGCATTACTTTTCCCCGCTGGCACATTTGCTGTGGCAGCAAAAGCTGGACGTTTGTCTTTTTTGCTCCGGAGGCTGCCGAAAGCGAAAACAGGTGCTTTTGAGGATGGAGTCCGCAGGAAAGCAGAGAGGGCCAAATTGTCTGTGGCATTTGAAAGGGTTCCAGGAGGCAGTGAGAACCAGCATTACTTTTCCCCGCTGGCATCTTTGCTGTGGCAGCAAAAGCTGGACGTTTGTCTTTTTGCTCCGGAGGGCGCCGAAAGCGAAAACAGGTGCTTTTGAGGATGGAGTCCGCAGAAAGCAGAGAGGGCCAAATTGTCTGTGGCATTTGAAAGGGTTCCAGGAGGCAGTGAGAACCAGCATTACTTTTCCCCGCTGGCACCTTTGCTGTGGCAGCAAAAGCTGGACGTTTGTCTTTTTTGCTCCGGGAGGCTGCCGAAAGCGAAAACAGGTGCTTTTTGAGGATGGAGTCCACAGGAAAGCAGAGAGGGCCAAATTGTCTGTGGCATTTGAAAGGGTTCCAGGAGGCAGTGAGAACCAGCATTACTTTTCCCCGCTGGCACCTTTGCTGTGGCAGCAAAAGCTGGACGTTTGTCTCTTTTGCTCCGGAGGCTGCCGAAAGCGAAAATAGGTGCTTTTGAGGATGGAGTCCGCAGGAAAGCAGAGAGGGCCAAATTGTCTGTGGCATTTGAAAGAGTTCCAGGAGGCAGTGAGAACCAGCATTACTTTTCCCCGCTGGCACATTTGCTGTGGCAGCAAAGCTGGACGTTTGTCTTTTTTGCTCCGGAGGTTGCCGAAAGCGAAAACAGGTGCTTTTTGAGGATGGAGTCCGCAGGAAAGCAGAGAGGGCCAAATTGTCTGGGGCATTTGAAGAGGTTCCAGGAGGCAGTGAGACCAGCATTACTTTTCCCCGCTGGCACCTTTGCTGTGGCAGCAAAAGCTGGACGTTTGTCTTTTTTGCTCCGGAGGCTGCCGAAAGCGAAAACAGGTGCTTTTGAGGATGGAGTCCACAGGAAAGCAGAGAGGGCCAAATTGTCTGTGGCATTTGAAGGAGTTCCAGGAGGCAGTGAGAACCAGCATTACTTTTCCTGCTGGCACCTTTGCTGTGGCAGCAAAAGCTGGACGTTTGTCTTTTTTGCTCCGGAGGGTGCCGAAAGCAAAAATAGGTTCTTTTGAGGATGGAGTCCGCAGGAAAGGCAGAGAGGGCCAAATTGTCTGTGGCATTTGAAAGGGTTCCAGGAGGCAGTGAGAACCAGCATTACTTTTCCCCGCTGGC